>NC_133181.1:58177500-58207500 GCF_049306965.1 Danio rerio | reverse complement strand
ATGACTAAATAATATTTGACTAGATATTTTTCAAGACACTTCTATACAGCTTAAAGTGACATTTAAAGGTTTAACTAGGTTAATTAGGTTAACTAGGCAGGTTAGTGTGATTAGGCAAGTTATTGTATAAAGATGGTTTGTTCTGTAGACTATCGAAAAAAAAATAAGCTTAAAGGGGCTAATAATTTTGACATTAAAATTGTGTTTAAAAAAATTTAAAGCTGCTTTTATTCTAGCCGAAATAAAACAAATAAGACTTTCTCCAGAAGAAAAAAATTATTAGACATACTGTAAAATTGTCGACGCAGTGGGTAGCACGTTCGCCTCACAGCAAGAAGGTCGCTGGGTCGCTGATTCGATCCTCGGCTCAGTTGGCTTTTCTGTGTGGAGTTTGCATGTTCTCCCTGCGTTTGTGTGGGTTTCCTCCGGGTGCTCCGGTTTCCCCCACAGTCCAAAGACATGCTGTACAGGTGAATTGGGTAGGCTACATTGTCCGTAGTGTATGAGTGTGTGGATGTTACGCAACGCGAAACGAAATGAAACAGAGACGAGTTGGACCTGACCAGTCCCGAAGCAAAAAAAACTAAAAACAAAACGAAAGAAAAATAAACTATAAAATAAAATCAGTAATCTAAATTAATTGGATTGATTTTAATTATTTACTTAGGACAGTAAGGTCTAACTTTGCTTAGACAGATGTCTTGTATCTGAACAGAAATAATGTACAGTAAGTAAGTAATGTGTATTTATATAGCGCATTTATTGTGTATGCCCCAAAGCGCTTAACAATCATGAGGGGGGTCTCTCCACACCACATACACAACGACAGCCACACGACAGCTTGGAGCACCTTGACCTTCTTTGCTTTCAGGAGCTTTGATGTGGAGGCTGAAGTATGAGCAGGAGCGCTATCCTGCTGGAGAATGTGCCCTCTCCTGTGGTTTGTAATGTAATGGGCAGCACAAATGTCTTGATACCTCAGGCTGTTGATGTTGCCATCCACTCAGCAGATCTCTCACACACCCCCATACTGAATGTAACCCCAAACCAAGATTTCTACTTCACCAAACTTGACAGATTTCTGTCAGAGTCTTGGATCCATGCAGGTATTTCTGCTGTATTTATGAAGATTGAGATGGGTTCATTTGAAAAATCGACCTTCTGCAAGTAGAAGCTAAAAGTCAAGTTATTATTTGTTTCCCTTACAACTGGGACAACCGTCGTGCCCGCGGCCGGCTCCTCCTCCTCCGGGGCCTCCGCTCCGCCGACGCAACGCTGTGAGCTAAGCGGACAAACTGGTTGCATCGGGAAAGCCCTCCACTCGGAGGCGAGCTGTCGGCCAGCAATCGCGAAGAGGTGGATCGGAGCAGCGCCACACCGCCCCGCAGCGTTCGCTCAAAAAAAAACTAAACGCGGCCGTACGTAGGCCTACCTCTGGCCACGTAAATCACGGTCTCCAGAAACGTCCGCGGGGCTACGTTTCCAGAATGAGCTTGGGTTGCTTTTGTCAGGTAGTGTATAGTGTATTTAATGCTATAATATATACAGTACAAAACACTTTACTATAGTGCGGATCCAAAAATAGTATTTTTTCATGTGTCTCTCATATATATCTTTTTCGGTGTTAAACAGCAAACTATCCCTTTGGAACTATCCCTTTAAGTATTCATTTGATTACATCTCCACCCGCAAAATACACAACCCGCACATGAATAACAATTCACAGTCATGTATTAATGTATTCCCATGAATAATCAGAAGCTTCACAGCTGTCACAAGCCATAAATAACTGAAGCGCTCTCCGTCATCTGTCAATATCCCTGAGCCTGAAAGTGGATCAATGCTGTTGTTTGTGTGCTTTAATGATTCATTGCTGCATTTCGAATGGCTTCAGTCTGTCTTAAAGATGCGAGCGTCTCCGTCTCTGTGATGTATGAAAGAGTCAGCGTTTCTCCTCCTCTCCATCTGTTGCCATGAGAGACCGAACGCCATGAAAAGCGCCTGGCAACGAGCTGCTAATTTCAGATGACATCGATAGCATCTTGTGATTATGATGCATATACATACAGTTGAATTGTTTGCCCTCCTGTTAAATTTGAGTTCCTTTATATTTATTCCCTAATTTCAGTTTAACAACGACATTTTTTTTTCTCAACACATTTCTAAACATAATAGTTTTTAGAAATCATCTCTAACAACTGATTTATTTTATCTTTGCCATGATGACAGTAAATAATATTTGATTAGATATTTTTCAAGACACTTCTATACAGCTTAAATGACATTTAAAGGCTTAACTACATTTATATTTAGTCATTTTGCTTTTTTTTCCAATTGAGGGGGTATTCAACAATTCAACAAAGAAGAGGCAATACATAGAAGTGCTGATTATTCAAAGTAACATGTTTGTGCTCAGAAAATTTACACTCATTGGCCACTTTATTAGGTACACCTTACTAGTACCGGGTTTGACCGCCTTTTGCCTTTAGAACTGCCTCAATCCTTCATGGCATAGATTTAACAAGGTACTGGAAATATTCCTCAGAGATTTTGTTCCTCATTAACATGATGGCATCACGCAGTTGCTGCAGATTTGTCGGCTGCACATCCATGATGCGAATCTCCCGTTCCACCACATCCCAAAGGTGCTCTATTGGATTGAGATATGGTGACTGTGGAGGCCATTTGAGTACAGTGAACTCATTGTCATGTTCAAGAAACCAGTCTGAGATGATTCACATGTTATGGTGTGTTATCCTGCTGGAAGTAGCCATCAGAAGATGTGTACATGGTCAGCAACAATACTACAGTAGTCTGTGGTGTTGACACAATGCTTAGTTGGTCCTAATGGGCCCAAAGTGTGCCAAGAAAATGTCCCCCACACCATTACACCACCACCAGCAGCCTGAACTGTTTATACAAGGCAGGATAGATTCATGCTTTCATGTTGTTGATGCTAAATTCTGACCCGACCATCTGAATGTCGCAGCAGAAATAGAGACTCATCAGACCAGGCAACGTTTCTCCAATCTTTTATTGTCCAGGTTGGGTGAGCTTGTGTATGTAGCCTCAGTTTTTACTGTACTGGTCTTCTGCTGCTGTAGCTCATCTGCCTCAAGGTTGGACGTGTTGTGTGTTCAGAGATGCTCTTCTGCAGACCTCGGTTGTAACGAGTGCTTATTTGAGTTACTGTTGTCTTTCTATCAACTGGAACCAGTCTGGCCATTCTCCTCTGACCTCTGGCATCAACAAGGCATTTGCGCCCACAGAACTGCCGCTCACTGTATATTTCCTGTTTTTCATACCATTCTCTGTAAACCCTAGAGATGGTTTTGCGTGAAAATCCCAGTAGATGAGCAGTTTCTGAAATACTCAGATCAGCCCGTCTGGCACCAACAACCATGCCACGTTCAAAGTCACTTAAATTCCCTTTCTTCCCCATTCTGATGCTCAGTTTAAACTGCAGCAGATCGTCTCGACCATGTCCACATGCCTAAATGCATTGAGTTGCTGCCATGTTATTGGCTGATTAGAAATTTGCGTTAACGAGCAGTTAGACAGGTGTACCTAATAAAGTGGCCGGTGAGTGTAGTGCTAGATGGGAGAAAGTGCTTCCATAGGTGGTTTTGGTATTGTTCACTGGGGTTCAGGTATTCTCTGAAGAGATGGGTTTTTAGTTGTCCTTTGAAGGATACCAGTGTATTCACAGTCTGAGTAAGAATAGGAAGATCATTTCATCAGCGAGGAACAGTGAATGAAAAGGTTTTGGAAAGTGACTTATAGCGTTTCTGCGATGGTAACACAATGCTGTGCTCCCACCCTGATCAGAGGCTCCTGAGGGGGTGTAGACCTTCAGAAGCAGGTGGAGGTATCAGGGTGCAGTGCCAGTGGCTGTACTGTAGGCAAGCGTCAGTGATTTGACCTGGATCGGAGCTTCAACCGGTAACTAATGCAGAGAGATAATAGAGGTTAATCTTAGGGTAATTAGGCAAGTTAGTTTAATTAAACAAATCATTGTATAACTATGATTTGTTCTGTAGACAACTGAAAACAAATATTGCTTAAAGGGGCTAATAATATTGACCTTAAGTGAAGGTTAATTCTAAACTAATTTCGAGAGGATCATGTGCTTATGATTGCTTGCAGCTGGTCTCACGTTATCCAATTCATGATTCACCAATCAGACGACTCCTTAGCCACTATAAATACCCTCAGTTCCATATCACAGCCATCTTCATTTTGAGGATTACCCCCTTCCACCCTACTCATCCTCCTTGCCTAGATGGGTGGCACGGTGGCCCAGTGGTTAGCACTGTTGCCTCACAGCAAAAACGTCACTGCTTCTAGTCCTTACCAATCCAGTCGACATTTCTGTGCAGAGTTTCTCCCCGTGCTTAGGTGGGTTTCCCCCGGGTTCCCCGGTTTCCTCCCACCCTCCAAAAACATGCAGCTTAAGTTAACTGATTAATCTAAATCGTACCATTGACATGCTCCTGGTAAGTAGCTATGTCTCAAGAGCAATCACTATCTGTTCATTAGCTACTACAGCAGGGGAGTTCTCAAGATCTACCCGAGCTCAAACTCTACTCTCGCTTCGCAAACTGGAGGGAGCCCTGGGCTCTCTCCCGGGACAGCATGCCAAACACGCTTTATGAACAATCATCAGCTTAGTGTGAACTCTTGAAAATGTTTTTAGTTAAAAACTGCTTCTTTCTAGCTGAATAAAAACAAATAAGACTTTCTCCAGGAAATAAAATAATATAGGACAGGGGTTTTCAAAGTGTGAGGCGCGGGAAAAAATATTATATAATAAAAATATAATTATTAAGTTTAATTATTATATGTATTTTTTATTATATTTAAACGTTTTAATTAAACAAAGCTAAAAAAAATAATACGTCAAAAATAAGAAAACCTTTTTTACCCAGAAGGCCATAGCTGTGAATTCGCTTCTGTTTGGCAAGCCCGCCAATACAGGTATATGTCTACTAATACAATGGATCGGTTTCTGAGACCCCCCCGATTCAAAGCCTTCAAGTTCAGGGCTTAAACCCAAAAGACGACGGTCTGATTATCAGTATTTGAGTTTGGGATCTACTTGGACAGGACCAGCTGATGAACCACGACCTTTATGTGTGGTTTGTCAAGATATTTTTAATGACAGCATGAGACCTGCTAAACTTCGACTGTTTTGACTGGGATGGACAGTTCTTGGATCTGTTCTATTCATATTGAACCATCATCCTAGTTTTAAAAATGTTATATTAAAATACTTGTTATTACTCTGTAAATTATTGCACTTTCATGCAAATGATGATAAAAGTGAGTTAACAGTCTGACATCTGTCTGTGTCTTTATATATACTGTATATATATATATATATATATATATATATATATATATATATATATATATATATATATATATATATATATATATATATATATGTGTGTGTGTGTGTGTGTGTGCATGTTTGGGAGGAGGGGGACGCCAATGGATAAGTTGTGACAAAAGGGAGGCCCACTGTCTTAGACTTTGAAAACCCCTGATATAGGAAATACTGTGAAAAATTCCTTGCTTTGTTAAACATCATTTGGGAAATATTTGGGGAGAAAAAAACCACAGAAGGGCGAATAATTTAGACTTAAACTCCATATACACTCGTTCTGAAAGCACAGAGCTGACGCTACGGACGGACACATAAATCATACATGCACATTTTTTTAAAGCTGTCTCCTTGGATGGGCTGGAAGTCATTGAGATGCACAGCTAAAGTCAGGCGAACGTCATCTGTAATCTAGTTGTATTTTCATGCACACCTGCAGAACGGCTCTCTGAGGCCGCTTTAACCTCCGATTGAAGGATCCTGTAAAGCCTTCATCATCTCTGAGCGTCTCTGAAGGCTGTGCATTTTCACACAATGTGCCTGGGTTTAAAATAAGAAATCTGCATATTTTAATGTATGCAGAACTCTCGGTTTATCCTGTCGCCTTTTAAAATGAAGTTATGTCACATGTTTCGGTTAAAACGGTTGAGAATGAGGCACAGAATCAAAGCAGAATTCATTATTATTGATATCTTTTTCATCAACTAAAACCAACCTAATTAAAAAAACATTATATAAATATATATATATATATATATATATATATATATATATATATATATATATATATATATATATATATATATATATATATATATATATATATATATCATATGATATGGGTGGTGCAGTGTCTCAGTGGTTAGCTCTGTTGCCTCACTGCAAGAAGGTTGCTGGTTCTCCCTGTATTCGTGTAGGTTTCCTCTCGTTTTTCCCACAGTCCAAACACATGGGATATAGGGAATGGGTAAAATTGTTTGTAGGTTTAAAATAAGCTAAATTGTTTGTAGTGGATTAGTGTATGTTTGAAATAGTTTGTATGGTTGTTTCCCAGTATTGGGTTGCAGCTGAAAGGGCATCCGCTGCATAAAATAGTTGGAATAGTTGGCGGTTCATTCAGCTGTGGCGACCCCTGATAAATGAGGGGCTAAGCCGAAGGAAAATGAATGAATGAAAAGGGATTTTCAAGCCAAAATAATGAATTCTTAAAACAGACTTTTAAAAAATGTATTATATATATATATATATATATATATATATATATATATATATATATATATATATATATATATATATATATATATATATAAATGTTTGTCATAAAATCTTTAAGATAAAATATTTAAGCAAAAAAAAAAAGCTAATAATGTTGTAAAAGTATCAAATAAAACTGAAGTAAATGTTCATTTCAGAATATATAGAACAAAAACTAATATATTTGCAAATTTGCTAAACAAAATAGAATAAAAACTACACTAATAATCAACAAGGCTTTTTATAAATGCATATTTGTAATATAACAATAAATGAACATAATATTGAGGCACATTTTATATATTATTCAGTTGCTTTTCATTTTTATCCTTCAATTTTGCTTACTGTAATGTATATTAAATTATAAAAAAAGTGATTATTAAATTTGTATTATTCAAATCTTTAAAAGTATTTTTTTTCATTTGTGTTTGATTATATCTATCTATCTATCTGTCTGTCTGTCTGTCTGTCTGTCCGTCCGTCCGTCCGTCCGTCCGTCCGTCCATCTATCCATCCATCTATCTAACTGTCTGTCTGTCTGTCTATATGTATATATGTATATTTCTTATGTATAACACACTTACATAAATTAATGTATACAAAAATTACAAAGAAATTTATATTATATTATCTTTCATTCTTCTATTTTCCTTTGGCTTAGTCCATTTATCAGGGGTTGCCACAGCAGAATGAACCGCCAACCTATCCAGCATATGTTTTACACAGTGGATGCCCTTCCAGCTGCAACCCAGTACTGGGAAACACCCTTGCACACTCAGTCTCTCTCTCTCTCTCACACACACACACACACACACACACACTACAGTATACCACATGTGTTTGGACTGTGGGGAAAAACCGGAGCACCTACTACCACCACCATGTTGCCCATATTATATTATATTATATTATATTATATTATATTATATTAAATTATATTATATTATATTATATTATATTATATTATATTATATTATATTATATTATATACAAACCTTTATTTATTATGTGATTAATCATTTGCCTCACAGCAAGAAGGTCGCTGGTTTGAGCCTTGGCTGGGTCAGTTGGCGTTTGCATGGTCTTCCCGTGTTCGCGTGGGTTTCCTCCGGGTGCTCCGGTTTACCCCACAAGCCCAAAGATATGTGGTACAGGTGAATTGGGTAAACTAAATTGTCCGTAGTGTATGTGTGTGAATGAGTGTGTATGGATGTTTCCCAGTGTTGGGTTGCGGCTGGACGGGCATGTGCTGGATAAGTTAGCAGTTCATTCCCCTGTGTAAATATTTTCTCAGCACTATTATGGACACTTTAATGAAACCGTATATGCAAATCAAAAAAAAGATATGTATAGTGTTATTTTAGCAAATTGTGTATTTGATATCATTCAAACATGTGCTCATGATTATGACATCAAATGTAAGCTGATTGATTCATGCCATGAGGTGATCTCGTTCTATAAAGCCTGATTATAAACATCACCTTAAATGCTGTCAGCTTAATAAAAACATAATCAGAATCACTGCCAGGACACAAACACACACACACACACACACACACACTGTGTCAGAAAAGAAAACTGACCTAAAACCTGCAGCTTTTTTATGTTTAGCGGTAGCACATATAGACGAGGAGCTTTTAACCGCGGTGTGTTTTTGTCTGAAAGCATCTGGGTGCTTTTTAAATGGATGTATGGTGTTGTTGAATCCCTGTTTGGCTGCATCCATGCTGTATTAAACTCCAACGCACCAGAGTGACTGAAGAGCTTTTTTACAAACAGCCAGAGAGCTTTGCCTGATGACGGATACAAACTTGGAGAAGCGGCTTTCTTTACAGAGAGGAAAACAAGTGCACTCAAGGGGTGCTTTACACATCTTACTGCTCCCAGAGAGAAAATACAAGGCTTTTACAATTGAATTACTGCACATCCTGCTGTATATACCGTATGCTGCTTACCATTTCCTTAAAGGTCCTGTGAAGTGCTTTAAAATGTTTAATATAGGCCCAATCCCAGTTCTATTTTTTTACCCCTTACTCTTTCCTTGACCCTTAAAACAGAGTGTGAAATGGAAGGGCTTCAAATTCACCCCTAAGAAATAGGACACCACTACAACACCCGCACACATCATCATATGTGATCACAAGCATGTACTTCATATAAGATCAACCATAGCGACTGCTGTAGTGATTCCAGTTGCATTATTCTTTGGTATTTATCTTCATGAAATCATTGAAAACAACGATCATGTTATCATCACGATATTATGTATAAGCTCGTAACTAATGATAGACTGCCCTCCTATCATTTGTCAGTCTCTGAAATGGCCCCCTGACAAATTGAGTTTGAGACCCCTGCCTTACACCCCATTCACACGGTGCATCAGCTTCAACACTTCCCATTGACTTTGAATGGGTGGCGTCAGGCGGTGCCGAGCTGCATTGTGGATCTGTCGGCGCTGCTTCAGTGGCGTTGCTTATTTAGCCTTTCTCAACTTTTTAGCGAAAATGTAAACATTTTTGAGGAGAATCTCCTTATCCACCACCAGTGTGCAGCTCTCACCTGGATAAAGCGACGACAGCCATATTGTGCCAGATCACACACACCAGCTAATTGGTGAAGAGGAAACTGAGGCCCCGTTTACACTAGTGTGTTTTAGTTTTAAAACGGCGTTTTAGAATGAAAACGATCAGCGTCCACACTTGTGTTTTACCCAGCGTTTCTGAACAGCTCTCCGTCCACACCAAAACGCTGAAAACGCACATCACGTGACCACACACACACTCTCGGGCAAGCGCTGCAGCCTATCTACCCAGATGAGAGCTCTGCTAGTCGGACTTCTCATCAAACATCTCCCGCTGGATCCAATCTCACTATATTTATTAAACGTGATATTACATTCATCTTGTTGTCTTTGGAATCTATTACTTGTTCTCAGGTAACGTGCTTTGGCTGAGCGCAAAGATAAGTTAATGATTAATCCATGTACATTCCTGTATATTGACTGATCGCTTGCCTTTATTTCCTATAATGTATAAACTTATTGTATGTTATACTTTTATAATGGCCATTATCGATTATTAAAACTAATATTCAGTAAAAGAGAGGGTATGTTTCGTATTTTCACTGAAATTGAAAGGAGGCCGTTGTTATCGGCTCCGTTTTGTTATAAATATCCACACAGTGAAGATGACGCTCATATATGCAGCACGACGCCTCAACATTTCTGCTGTCTGTTAAGTTGTTAATATTAAAATTAAAATAGGCAATTCCCTAAATCATGTTTTCATGTTATTGTTGAGAAAGTGAAACAAGGTAGCCAGGGTGATGTGAATGAAGTTATAAAATACACTGTTCCCTTTGAAGATTTACCCGTGTCTTCGGTATAGTCTGTTTTCCATACCAAACTTAGAAGAAGAGACTGCAGCCTTGATCAAACTTGCGAAGTCTGAACTTACAAGGAGAGGATGCAAGACTGAACTGTGTGTGTAGGCTACTTAATATTGAGGAAAAGCCCCAATCAGAGAGGCGAACGTTTGCAGCCCCGCCTCCATTTTCAGATGTCTCCGTTTTCCATCATCCACACTGAGATGGAGCAGCAGTGTTTCAGAATGAAAACGGCCTCTCCAGCGTTTTCAAAACGCTCCGTTTTCGGCACTCGAGAACTCCGGCGTAGTGTGGACGGTTGGCGTAACCGTAGCAGAACTTGTGCGTTTTCAAACTAAAACGCATTAGTGTAAACGGGGCCTGAGTGATGAAGTGGGGTATGGGGATGGTTAGGAGGCCATGAGGAACAGAGGCCAGTGGGCAAATTTGTTTTGGGGTTAAACGACCTCCTAACCTGACGGTTTTTAACTACCTCAGTTTAACATCTCATCCAAAAGATGGCGATCACTGAGCAGTATAGAGTCCCCATTAATATATTGGGGCATTAGGACCCACTTATACCCCTGCTGGTCTTAGGCTGCGTCCGAAACTGCATACTTCCATACTATATAGTACGCTAAAATCAGTATGCGAGCTGAGTAGTATGTCCGAATTCATAGAATTCGAAAATCAGTATGCGAGAAGTACCCGGATGACTTACTACTTCCGGCGAGATTCTGGAGTGTGCGCATCCCATGCACGCTGCACTATCCCATAATACCCACGAGAGAATTCATAAATGGGAGTAAAGTGACACAAATGACGCAGGTAGGTCATGTGACCATGACAAAATGGCGGATGTAGTACGTCCGAATTCCATTCATACTTTTCACATTCATACTGTATAGAACGTACTTTTCTAACGGCCGAGTAGTACGTTTAAATTCAAATGCAGTACCTACTGAGTAGTAGGCGGTTTCGGATGCAGCCTTATGCTGCGTTCACATCAGACGCGGAACGCGCGTCAAGCGTGAGTGATTTACATGTTAAGTCAATGCAAACGCGCAAATAGACATCCTTCGGTGCGATACGTGCGAATGGCGCGGCGCGTATGACGAGAATTGCGCGATTGGCGTGGCGCGAATTGAGCGTTTTGCGCGTTTGACGCGAATCACTCGCGTTCGAAAATCTGAACTTCAGCGGACATTCGCGCCGCGTTAACCAATCAGCTTGCTCTTGTGGGGGCGTGATTGTGACGTATCGCCTGTTGTCGGTGTCCCAGGGGAAATCCCCCAGCAGACACCGACAAGAAGTTCATTAAACTAGGCAGGGCTCAGTCAGAAGCACAGCTGAAAACCTCCATCAGCCAGGTTCAGTTTCTGGAGGAGTCTATGAGCTTAAAGAGCTGGATGCACCTCTGAAAGGATGTAGTGGACTCGGCTCTAAACGTATCGACGCTGTTTATCATCCTTCATAAAGCACATAAACACTGTTATTTTCTTCATAAAATCCATGTTAGCCCTTTAGCTATGAAGCTAGAGTCACGGGGCAGACAGAAGCCCTGCCCATCACGCGAATCCGAGTCTGTTCTGAAGTGAATTTGACACACGAATGAAGCGAGTAACCTCAAATGTTCACGTGACTATTTATGCGCGAATAGCGCGATTTATTCGCGCGTTTCGCGTCTGGTGTGAACACAGCATTAGTAACACCACTTCCGGCAGCAACCTAGCTTTCCCATGTGATCTCCCATCCAGGTACTGACCTGGCGCAGCCCTGCTTAGCTTCAGTGGGCGACCATGTGAGAGTTGCAGAGAGCTAGCTGCTGGCTAATTTGTACACGGAGTAATGCACATTTCAGACTTTGCATGTGTGTGTGTTTCGTCTGTCACCATCTCTGACAGTGACGTGGGTGTTCTCACACACTTAATTAATCATCACTCTTGAGACACCGTGTGCATTATAGTGATTTTAACACGGCTGAAGAGTGTTGAGGCAGAAAATGTGAGAACAATTCTTGTATCTAGCAATACCGAGTGCTATTCCTCTCTCTGCTTCTATCTGGATGTTCTGTGCAATTTTTTTCTTCTTTTTTGTATGTTATGTTATTGTAAATTCAGTTAATTTAAGTGTAATCATATATTATTTCAAGTTACATTTGGTCCTCAGTATGCTGCCTTTAATGATCTCACAAAATCTAATACAAAACATGCACAATTTCCAGGTGCGACAATACATTATAAATAACATTCATTCATTTTCCTTCAGCTTAGTGCCTTATTTATCAGCGGAATGAACCAGCAACTATTCCAGCATATGTTTTACACAGCAGATGCCCTTCCAGCTGCAACCCAGTACTGGGAAACACCCAAACACTCTCACATTTACACACACACACTCATACACTACAGCCAATTTAGTTTATTCAATTCACCTATAGCGCATGTGTTTGGACTGTGGGGGAAACCACATATGGAAACCCACGCAAACATGGGGAGAACATGCGAACTCCACACAGAAAAGCCAACTGACCCATCCGAGGCTCAAACCAGCAACCTTCTTGCTGTGAGGCGATTTAGCTAACCACTGCGCATTAAACCCACTGTATATTAAACGAAAAATAAAAAAGAAGAACAGAACAATTGTTACATCCAGGGTGAGAACATGTCTTAATACAATTCATTCCAGAATAATCTCAGTCGACTTTCATTGTAGGTTATAGACATTATAGACAGAATACATATTTACATACATATACAGTACATATGTCTCTGTGTAAATTTCTAAAGAAGTGTCAGTGTTGTGCTGTTTTCCCGCTCAGTCTGACAGAAACAGCTTTTAATAGATGTATTAGCATTTCTGGAGACTGAATTAAAGATGACTTTAATCTCTGGGACGTTTTACAATTGCTTTGGCTCAGTCCGTGCTAAAAGTAGACATCTCGTCCTTTAAAGAGACAGAAGAGCTTTCAGACCAAAGCACATTTGTTTGGTACTTTCAAGTCTTCTGAAGTGCTTTAATCAAAGTTATCTGACAGATTGCTCACACTCTATCTATCTATCTATCTATCTATCTATCTATCTATCTATCTATCTATCTATCTATCTATCTATCTATCTATCTATCTATCTATCTATCTATCTATCTATCTATCTATCTATCTATCTATCTATCTATCTATCTATCTATCTATCCATCCATCCATCCATCCATCCATCCATTTGTGTCTATTTATCATTCATCCATTTGTCCATCCATCCATTTGTCTGTTCATCCATCCATCCATCCATCCTTCCATCCATCCATCCATCCCTCCATTTGTGTCTATCTATCTATCTATCTATCTATCTATCTATCTATCTATCTATCTATCTATCTATCTATCTATCTATCTATCTATCTATCTATCTATCTATCTATCTATCTATCTATCCATTCTCCCATCCATCCTATTTATCCATCCAGCGATCTATCTATCATCAATCTATCCATCCATTTATCCATCCATCCTCCTATCCATCCATCCATATATTAATCCATCCATATATCCATATACCAATATAATCATTCATTTATTTGTATATCCATCTATATATCTACCAATTTATCCCTCCATCTATCCATATGTCCATCAATCCATGTCTATTTATCCAACCAACCATTCATCATCCATCCATCCATCTATCCATATATCTCTCTATCCATCCATCCATTTGTGTCTATTTATCCATTTATCCATCCGTCCGTCCGTCCGTCTGTCTATCTACCCATCAATCCATTCTCCCATCCATCCGTTCATCCAACCCATCCCAACCCATCCATCTATCCATCCATCCATTTGTGTCTATTTATCCATCCAGCGATCTATCTATCATCAATCTATCCATCCATTTATCCATCCATCCTTCTATCCATCCATCCATATATTAATCCATCCATATATCCATATACCAATATAATCATTCATTTATTTGTATATCCATCCATATATCTACCATTTTATCCCTCTATCTATCCATCCATCCATCTATCCATCCTTCCTTCTATCCATCTATCCATCCATCCATCCATCCATCCATCTATCCATCTATCTATCCATCCATCCATCTATCCATCCATCCATCCATCCATTCATTTGTGTCTATTTATCCATTTATCCATCCATCGATCTATCCATCACTCAATCTATCTATCCATCTATCCATTTATCTATCCATCTATCCATTTGTTTCTATTTATCCATTCATCCATCTATATATTAATCTATCCGTTCATCCATTTGTATATCCATCCATATATCTACCAATTTATCCCTCCATCTATCCATCCATCCATTCATCTATCAATATATCTATCCATCCATACATACATCCATCCATCCTTCTATCCATCCATCCATCCATCCATCTATCCATCCATCCATCTATCCATTTATCTATCCATCCATCCATTTGTGCCTATTTATCCATTTATCTATCCATCTATCCATCCATCTATTTATCTATCTATCCATCTATCCATCCATCCATTTGTTTCTATTTATCTATTCATCCATCCATATATTAATCTACCTGTTCATCCATTTGTATATCTATCCATATATCTATCCATCTATCCCTCCTTCTATCCTTTTTGTCTGTAGTTTTGAGTCATTTTCTAAAAGAACCAGTTCACAGAATCATACACTCACCCAAAAATGCTCATGTTTATTCGCATACTGTTGAGGGGGAAAACTCAATAGAAAAGCACCTTTTATTGCTTTGTTTTGCATACAACGTCAGGATCTAAAACCAACAATTGAAACCATGATGCCTTGTATCATTCTGTAATATCAGAATCAAACCTTTGTTGGAAGATCATTGTTGTTGGTGTTGTCATTTCCTGAATGTGCTGATTCACCAAACTGACTCCTCTTCTCTCTCGTTCTGTTTTCTTTTCTTCCAGACGATGCTCACTGCCATCTCCATGAGTGCCATTGCCACGAACGGCGTCGTGCCAGGTAAGTGCTAGAGCTCAACAATGTGCATGTGGGTTGTCTTGGCAACAGGAAGCGGTCACCGTAGCAACTCCGAGCAATGACCAGACAGCAATATCCTAAAGCTGTATTTATGTATTCATAATTGGACAAGCGTGGCCTGTCCTAATGACCGCCTCGATCTCATCTCCTGATTGGAGGAGAGCAGAGGTGAGCAGAAATTGCCGGGTTCATTGTTCATCAGCGATAGGCTGCTATTATCGCCATAGTGCTAAAAGCCTCTCCATAAGCATGCTTAATATTTTCCAAGAAACAGGAAGTTGTAATTGGGGGTTATATTGAGCTATTTTGTTATAGCCTTCAGCAGGAGAATGCTCCATTAATATCTCAGTTTCCTAAAAGGCTTTTTTTTTTTTTTTTGCATCGTGTTTTTTTAACAGCTGGAGGCTCGTATTATATGATCTCTCGTTCTCTGGGGCCTGAGTTTGGTGGAGCGGTGGGAATCTGCTTCTACCTCGGCACCACCTACGCTGGAGCCATGTACATCCTGGGCTGCATCGAGATCCTGCTGGTGAGAAGGACAACAATGCTACAAAAATCTAACTTTGAGCTATTCATCTTGTTTATAGTCAAAATATTTAATAGTTCTTAAAGGGTCACGAAACACCAAAACACATTTTTTGAGCTGTTGACAGTCGTATATGTGTCCCACACTGCTAAAAACCCTATTAGGACACATATATTTTAATAAAAAGTGAAAATTGGTTGTTTTGCGTTAGTTCAAGCAAATTTGTTCTTCTGGTTTGAAACAAATTTTTTAAGCTGCATCACGGCCATGAGATGTATTCCAGCCATAGACTGTAAAATATATGGACGTAGTATCCTTGATGTCACCAATAGGTTTCTGAAGAGCGCAAAAGAAGCCACAAGTAGGCGCGGGCAACCGTCGCCGTTTTGTTCGCGCGTCATCACACCCACGGCGGGATACCAAACAAGGGCAAAGAGGCGGAGAGTGAGCGAAGCTACAGACACCTGCTGGCATTTTACTTGGAGCTGGTTCAGACACACTTTACTTTGGGAGAACGCTTAATACTTTATCACCTGTGACTCGTTTGTGTTCTGACCACTTGTGCTTGGCTGTACTCTATATCAATAAAGTGTTTAGACTTTTAAAAATACTTTAGTAATACACAGAGCCACTAAACATTGTTCTTATGACGTTTTTCAACAGGAGGAAAACGCGAATTACTTCCAAACACTTCAGATATAGTCTGTGTTAGTTACTGTAAGACTATTGATGAAATCCAGCATGACACTGTGACAACACTTCAGATGACTGTTCTAGAGCCTACAGCTAATCAATTTGTCAGATTCTGGAGTGCATTACAGCTCTAAATATAAATATAAACGATAAATGATCTTAAATAAAACAAATATATGTTTCCGCTTGATTCCAGCGTGTGGACTGGACGTCTGTACCTGTCAGTGCTTTATTACGTCTCTGAGTGTGCTGCATTCATTCATGAGTATGACTCGGTTTAAACCAATCAGCGCACTCTATTGTGTATGCGGTGCAGCTTTATTAATATGCATGATCGCTTCCAAGACTGTTTTTACCCGTTACAGTTTTCAGACGGCAGAGAGACGCCACATTGTGTTGTCAAGCGGGAGAACATGTTTGGAGACACGGGTTGGCAGTGTTGCGTTTATAATTTGCTGCAGTGAAGGTTTTGTTTTCGTTTTCCCTCTATGAGAGCGCAGCTGGACTCAAGTGTGAATCACAGTGCAAGTGACGCGCCATAGAAATACAGTAAGTGTCTGAGGAACATTGTTTACCTGAGAGCTTTTCTCATCTGGAAATGGTGAAATCCGGATTTGCAGCTCGTCTCCACTTAATAAAGATGCGGCTCTAGTTAGTTTTGATTGTCCTGTCTCTACACATTTGGTAAGCGACTAGTGATCTTTGTTTGTTTATTTGGAGGCAAAGTTAGTTTGTATGGTCAGCGGTACTCTTTCAATGTTTAAAGACGGACCTTAGTCAAATGATTTCTAAGTTAATAAAGTTTAAGAAATATAAAATTATATTTTTTTAACTTCTATTTAATGTTTAAAATGCAAATCCAATTAGATCCACTTTATTTGGAAAACAAAGCAAGTCTCTTATATAATATCTCTACTAAAAGACAGAAAATACTACTTTACACACTGTATTGTAAATAAAATCATACAATTTTCATATTAGTCAACAATATTACTAAAATTAATTTAAAAACTGAATAAATATGAATTTACACACATTTACTCAAGTAAATAAACAGAATTAACGATGGGCTAAAAATCCGAGTAAATCTGCTGAAAATCAGCGTGCGCAGATTCTGTGTGGGCCTAGTTACCGCAAATGGACCTGTCAGACGAACGCCGTTCACTTTAACGTTAATTTTGCCGAATAACTGTGCTTATCACTGGGTGATAAGCTGTTTTAATACGCTGAAAGCATTTTGTAAATAATATATATAATATGTAATTAATATAACTTATCTCTAATACAACAACAAACAAACCGCATCGGATGTCATTCCCTCACTGTAAATGCTAGCGATCCTGGTGTTTTTCTACAACCTCGCTCCGCGCGCATCCTGAATGTTTACAAACTGCTTACTTGTCTATTACTTTTCTATATTTATAATAATTGTTTTTAATTATTTCTTAAAAAACAAAATATTTATACATTTGTCCCCCCTGCCCTCTCCCGCGACGGCCTGCACTCACATTGGATTTTTTGCCTTCGAAAACTGAGCACGCTTCCGTCATTAATGATGCGACTGTTCAGTTTAACAGAAGAGAAGCGCTATTGTCTCATCATGCGAGCGCTCGTTAGTCAGTCTGTGAGTGTTCTCTACACACACACACACACACACATAATGTTGCACAGCTGGATCTGCTGCATAGACTGAGACCGTGCTGCATTTTCAATAAAAGAGATATCAGTTTTGAAGCTTACTGAATCTTACATTTAAGACATAGTTATTTTTTTTTCAGTTGTTTTAGAGGGCTGAGATTCATAAACTCCTAATTAGTTTCTTGATTATAAAGTTTTATGTTTAATTATTGTGTTTAATTAGTATTTTTGCATCACAAGAAGCTCTTCAGCTCTGTAGCTGAATGTGACAAAACACTTCTGCCTGTTCAAAATAAACAGAAAAGGCAAGTACTGGAGATTTGTTATTGTTCCTGTTGTATAATACAGGTGACGCCAAAACTTAGGTACATACTGAGTTGTGACTCCAGTGTATAAGTGTCACCGACTCAGTCCCAGTCATTCCCCTCGCTGGCCAGCAGAGGCCACCATCACCGGACTTCTGAACATTACGTCATCCACTTACACTGACAGCCAGCACACCTGCACCACATTCAGTTAATGACCCACGTTCACACACATAAGCAGCAAACACACTCCAGTTCATTGCGAAGTCTTGTTCTGCCACGGCTAACATCTCTGAGCGTTATTCCCTTGCCTGATCTCCCGTGTATCACCTGGACTGTTTCTGACTCTGAGTTGCCCTCTGCCTGCCCCGAACCTCCGTGTCAGGCTCCTAGTTACAATAAGTGGCCCCCTGTATCTCATGTGGTTGATATTTGGCCCTCAATGCCACCAAAGTTGAGAACCTCTGCCCTACACCATACTAAGTGAAATTTATTTATAAACTAATTTCGAGAGGATCATGTGCTTATGATTGCTTGCAGCCGGTCCTGCATTATTCAATTCAAGATTCACCAATCAGATGATTCCTAAGCCACTATAAATACCCTCGGTTCCATAGAACAGCCATCTTTATTTTGAAGAATCCCCCCTTCCACCCCTACTCCTCCTTCTTTTATAGACGGGAGGCACAGTGGCCCAGTGGTTAGCACTGTTGCCTCAGAGCAAGAATGTCACTGCTTCTAGTCCTTTCCAAGCCAGCTGATGTTTTTGTGCGGAGTTTATACATTCTCCCATCCTCATGTGGGTTTCCCCCCTGGGGTTCCCTGATTTCCTCCCACCATCCAAAAACAACTTAAGTCAATTGACTAATCCAAATCAGCACCACAGACATGCTCCTAGTAAGTAGTTATGTCTTTAGAGCAATCACTATCTGTTCATTAGCTACTACAGCAGGGGAGTTATCCAGATCTACCTGAGCTCAAACTCCCCTCTCGCCTCGCAAACGGGAGGGAGCCCCAGGCTCAAGGATCTTATGAGCTCAGGGCTGTCTCCCAGGACAGCATGCCAAATAAGCTTTACTACCAACCATCAGCTAAGTGTGAACTCTTGAATAAATTATTGTGGTCTAAAACCAGATGTTTCAGTGTCATGGTCTAACCCAGGGCTGCCCAAACTCATTCCTGAATGGCCGGTGTCCTGCATATTTTAGTTCTAACTTCAATTAAATATACCTGAACCATCTATTTAAGCTCTTTTTAGGTATACTAGAAAGCTTCAGGCAGTTGTGTTGAAGCAAGTTTGAGCTAAACTAGTTTGGACACCCCTGGTCTAACCCCTGTATATTAGTGGACTAATATAGGGAATGTTGAATAAGGGTATAGGGAACGATTTCAGATACAGCACGAGTTTCTCTGACTTCTGGGTTAAATCTTTCTTCTGAGGGAACATAAGCTTTAGTTGTCTTTGTCCGGGAGTAATCTTCCCTGCACTCAGAGATCCGCTGTTCGCCAGCGTGCTGATTTGAGGGAGTTTTATCCAGCCTGCATTGAGAAGGACACTAAGACGTCTATTTAAAGTGACCGGGCGCTTTGAGATTAAAGCTGCATTGTGTAACCCGGCAGATATTACAGAAATGAGCAGGTCACCATAGCGACTAGCTGATCACATGTGTGTATTCTCTATCTATTCAACAAAAGCTCGTTTGCAGCGTGGTCACTTTCTGGAGATCACACACCCGTTCCTGAGGGAAAAGACTATCTCGGATGATCCAAAGAGAAATAACGGACAATTCATCATTCATTCATTCAAGGCTCAGTCCCTTTATTAATCTAGGGTCACCACAGCGGAATGAACCGCCAACTTATCCAGCATATGTTTTACGCAGCAGATGCCCTTCCAGCCGCAGCCCATCACTGGGAAACATTTTATACAATTTATATTACTCAACTCCCCTGTATCACACTCAGAGGAAACCCACGCTAACACGGAGAACACACTAAAGGCTGATTTATACTTCTGCGTCAAACACCGGCGTAGGCTACAGCGCTGACGCATAGCCCTTCGCCGTGGCCGTCGCCGTCACTGACGTGCACCTCTCAAAAATTGTAACTACACGTCGCAACAACGCGTAGCGCAAGCTCTGTGATTGGTCGGCTTGCTAGCGCCGACGAGTCTGGGCGGGACCGAGAGCCGCGCGAATGGCGCGAGCGATTGTTTACAAGTGTGGAGTCCCGTGAAGGAGCTCCAGATGGAAAGTTTTGTTTTGTGTTTACCTCATAGTTAAAGTTGTTGCACGTCCGCCGGTTCCTGCCTCAAAATGAGCGAGTTTGAGTCAGTTGTACATCCAGGAAGTGTTCAGAATAGCAAAACAGAAGCGAAGAAACTCGACACAGAGGAACATTTACACCTCACTGCCCACTAGCGTTTCGGAAGTGTTAATGCAGACCAACAGAGACAGCGCGCAGAAGTATAAATGCACAGTTACGCGCGTTGCATGCGCCGTGAGTTGCGCCGGTCACTTGACGCAGTAGTATAAACCAGGCTTAACTCTACACAGAAATGCCAAGTGAGGCTCGAACCAGCGACCTTCTTGCTGTGAGTCGAACGTGCTACCCACTGCTCCACTGTGCAGCCCCTATCGCAAAATACTTAGTATTTTTGCTAAGTGCATTACAATAAAGACTGTTCAGTAAGACTACAATTTAATTTACTTTCATCTCTATCGCCTATATAATCACACATACAGGGAATTTGTTTTCATGACAGAGCTTCTAAAGTGCAGCGAAAAAAATTACATTTAGTCATCATTTACTCACACCTTTCGTTTTAGTTCAACACAAAACAAGACATACTGAAGAATGTTGGGGAAAATATCCATTGACTTCCATAGCATATGGAATAAACTGTATAAACACTTTAAACAAAGTGAATTCAGACATGTTTATATTAATTTCAAGAGTTCACACTTAGCTCATGATTTATACATAGCTTGTTTGGCAGGCTGTCCCGGGAGAGAGCCCTGAGCTCAAGGGATCCTCGAGCCCAGGGCTCCCCCCCTTTTGCAGGGCGAGTGGAGATTGAGCTCAGGTCTATCTCAAACTCCCCCGCTGCTGAGGCCAAGGCGAACTTCCTGAGAGTAAGACATTATAAAAAAGGTTTAGGCTTATTTTATCTATAATATAGAGCACATTTGGATGGTGGGAGGAAACCGGGGAACCCGATGGAAACCCACACGGACACGGGGAGAACATGCAAACTCCACACAGAAATACCAGATGGCTCAGCGAGGACCCAACACCATTGGTATTCTTGCTGTGAGGCAACAGTGCTAGTCACTGGGCCACCGTGCCGCCCATTCTGGATAAAGGAGGAAGAAGGAGTGGAGGGGGGTTTCTTCCAATCGAAGATAGTTGTAGAAAGGAAATGAGGATATATATAGTGATGTGGGATCCTTTGATTGGAGGATCATAATCATCTAATGTAGACCAGCTGGGTCAATCATGAGCACATGCTCCTCTCGAAATTAGTTTAGAATTAAACTTCACTTCAACATGCTTTCAAGATTAAACATATGAGAGAAATATGGGAAAATACCTAATAATAGAATATACTGGTAAAATACGACACAATCCCTGGAAAAAACAGGAGGGTTGTCATGTATGAAGTGAAGTGTTTGTCAATCAACAGTTTTGCGAGGGAACGCAAAATTCCACTCATTTTTTTTCTCCACGATCACGTCCTTTCCGGGTCTCCATACATAAGACATTACACCATTTCCTGAATCTTTAAATTTTTTAGGTGGATTATGAACTTGAATGTGATCTAAGCAGCTCTCACTCATTCATTTTTATTGAGGAAAATGTCTGAAATGGTTCAATGAAGGATGCAGTATATTGTGCTTAGAGCGTTGAAACAGAGCATATGCACTGAAAAGTTTATGGCGCTGAATGTAATTTAGGTCAGGCCTCTAATAAGGACTAATGGCAGGCCATTTGCAGTATTAATTCCACGCTTGACTCGTTCAATTAGCGCTTGAAGAACTGAACTCACGCTAGTCTGTTTTACTGCCTGCCTGAGAATCTCACTCATATCTCTTCATTCGGTCCTTTTTGTCTTCTTGCTGTTCTTTTTAATTTTTTTTCTAGGTTTACACTTTCGTTTATATCTGTCCTGTTCGTTTGATGGGGTTTGTTTTTATCGTTTGTTCTTTTCTGATCATAAACCTTTTCCTATATTGTTTCTGTTTTATTGTTGAATTGTTCTGTTTTTGTTATAAACATTAGTCAGATAAACTTAAATGGTCGCACATTGCAATAAGGTTACATTAGTTAATGTGTTAAATAACATTAACTTAGAATGAATAATAATAATGTTTATTAATTTCTATTCTATAATGTTTATTAATTAATATTCTAAAACACATTCTGTAGGTCTATATATTTATAATTAATAAATGTCTTAAATTTAACACTTCATTTTGTCCAAAACATTTTTCAGTTTATTTTTTTTTTTTGATGAAATAAACTAAATGAATGTATTTGACTACAAATACTTTGTTTTGCATCATGCCAAAGCTGCTTTATTTTCTGCAAACAGTACACTCTAGCAGCTTATTGTTGTTTTTTGCTTCGTATATTTGCTTACAGAGTATTGTGTTGATTTTATTTAATGGATAAAACGCAATACATGTTAATAACGGCAAGAAATAATATAGATCGTGCCACAAAACATATTAAAACTTAGGTAATGAGCAAGATTAAAAAATGTAAGGAGTAGAAAGTACAGATATTTGTGTAAAATTTTTAGGAGTAAAAGTAAAAAGTTATCAGATAAATAAGTAGTGGAGTAAAGTACTGATACGACATGAGTACAGTAACAAAGTATTTGTACTTCGTTACTTGCCATCTCTAGTGATATTGCATTTATACAACATAATCATGTGTATAATCAAGAAAATCAAGTTCGGAGAACTACACAACTACTGTCTTCCTCCATCTATTCACATCTGCTAATTCACCAAAATCACTTAAGTTAATGCACCATGAGTTAACATGAACAAACTACAGTATAAGAACTATCAAACTAACTATTTTCATTAACTACTGTTTATCAAGGGTAAATTAATACTGTAATCAATGTATTGTTCATTATTTGTTCACGTTAGTAAATACATTAACTGACGTTAACTAATGGAGCCTGGTTGGAAAGTGAAAACAATAAGCTGTTTGATGGAACAATATTTTTAAAGAGTTTAGAGACATTAACTAATATATATATATATATATATATATATATATATATATATATATATATATATATATATATATATATATATATATATATATATATAAGTTTTATATTATATAAATTTTATATTATATGTATTTATATATTATATATATATATTTATATTATATATATTTATATTTATTTATACACACACACACACATAACCACTATTAATGGCCTCACATTTTCTGCTATTATAAGTTTTTTAATTATACTGAAAAATAATTATTCTCTGAATTTACTAATAAGTTATTTTTTTCATTTAAATGGACTAAATTTAAACAAAGTAAATTGAGTAATGTTCAACCTTATTTGTTTAATTAAATTCAACCCATATAAATTAGCTTATAAAAGAATGAATAAATCCAAAGAATTATTTTTTTCAGTGCAGGATTACTTTTTTCTAATTATATAAGACATTTTTATGAATAATCTATTCTCAGAGAAGCAGTTTAATAAGCGTAAAGTGAAATAATGAGGACAGGTCAGCGGCATCTTTAAACAAGTAAGATAAATTCATTAAAGTGTGCGGATAGCGAGTTTTACCATAGACTCTTTTCTTTTCATTATTTTTCTTCTTTTTGATTACCTTTTAATTATTTTTTTTCCTCTTGGCTCCTCGTTCCTCAGGTGTACATTGTGCCACAAGCGGCCATCTTCAAGATGGAGGGTCTGGAAGGAGCAGAAGCCGAAGCCGCCATGCTGAACAACATGCGTGTTTACGGGACGCTGGTGCTGAGCTTCATGGCCATCGTGGTGTTTGTCGGAGTGAAGTATGTGAATAAACTGGCGCTCGTCTTCCTGGCCTGTGTCATCTGTTCAATCCTCGCCGTCTACGCCGGAGTGATCAAGACTGCCTTTGAGCCACCGGTTTTCCCGTATGTTGAGCAAAGATCTCATAAATCACTATTAAACTGAAGTGTTTTCCATTTATTTACAGTTGTGAACTATGAATTCACAACTGTAAATAAACAGAAAACACTTGTTAATACAAACTGTTGATTAACAAATGTGTTTTACAGTGTACCCCAACCCTAAACCCACCCCTCACAGTAAAGTAAAAAGCAAAAATGATTAATATTATTATTAAATGAGCCATGAA
This sequence comes from Danio rerio, assembly GCF_049306965.1. Taxonomy (NCBI): domain Eukaryota; kingdom Metazoa; phylum Chordata; class Actinopteri; order Cypriniformes; family Danionidae; genus Danio; species Danio rerio. The sequence goes on along the minus strand of NC_133181.1, from coordinate 58,182,929 downwards.
TTGTATGTGCAGGGTCTGTGTGCTGGGAAACCGGACTCTGGTTTGGAAAGGTTTTGATGTGTGCGCGAAGGTCATCGAGAGAGAAAACGCCACGGTCACAACCAAACTCTGGCGGCTCTTCTGCGACTCTGAGTTTCTGAACGCCACCTGCGACACCTATTTCACCAATAACAACGTCACCGAAATGCAGGGAATCCCCGGGGTGATGAGCGGCACCCTGCGCGGTAAACACAGACACAATCCATCATCCTCACAATACACTGAGGCATAACTAATAAATTCATTATTCATACTGTGCTCCAGTGTTCAAATGTGTAGTGTCATCCATTTTGTGTTTTCAAAATTTTTTTAAGAAACAAAGGAACACTTTTATAAAAAAAAAAGATGCAATTAATTGATCAAAATGTTGATGTGTATTCAATCATATACATATATATATATATATATATATATATATATATATATATATATATATATATTAGGGATGCTACTGTTCTTAATATAATATTGAACTGTACGGTATGACCTCCACGGTTCAATACGTACTTGTGAATTGCGGTTTTCTAGGGTTTATGTTTAAATAATTTGACTGTGTGCCTGTAAGTCCATGAGCTGAAATGAGGAAACTCCTCCCCGCGAGTAAATATCCAATCACTGCGCTCTTAAGTTAGGGGGCGCTTGACCATCATTCCACACTTTAACATGGCGAGCGGCGGTGAAGTGAGGCTGAGGCAACACCACAAGGAAGCGCCGGCGAAGTGAGGCAACAGTACGAGAAATCGCCGGCGTCTTTCAAATCTGCGGTGTGAGGACATTTCAGTTTTGCCGGTAAGCATAATGGCAATAAAAGAAAAAACAGTGAACAAAAAATAACTGTGTGCAAGCATTGTTTTACACGTATAACCAAGACTGCACATCTGCAGCGCCATCACCCAACAATACCACTGTCTGAAGGCAGGATAGCAGAGAAGGTAATAAAGTCCTCCAGATAGCAATAATCCCTCGCTGAATCCTTAAAGCAAACATCCCCAACTGGTTCCGAGAGACACATAAAAATAACAAAGTCAGTGCGGGTGATTATTGCTAAAGATTTGCAGCCGTTTTCTGTGATTGGAGATGTGGGCTTTTGTCATTTTATAAAAGCACTTGATCCGCGTTACAGACTACAGTCTCGCATTTTTTCAGCACCGAGATAATTAAGATGGTTTATTTATGTTTACTGAAGTACAAATGTGTTTATTTGAAATGGCCAATTTATCTATATTAACTTCACATGTATGTTTATTTTCAAAGTGTAGGATTTTATGTGTTCCCGAGTGTGTACATGAGCTACCAGCAGCTGTGAGACTTCAGTGTTAATTTTTTTATGCAATATACTAGGAACTAGTGTACTTTTTTTGGCTTTTAAGGAAAACAAAATGAGAATTGCAATAAATCATTTTTATTTTTTTCTCCTTAACCTCTTACTGTTCTATTGATAATAGAATAAAATGTAAAAAAAAAAAATAATACGTGTCAAGCCATGAGAACCGAACCGAACAGAAAATCGTGTTTAAAAAACAAGGTATGTATTGAACCGTGGGCTAACTGTAATGTTACATCCCTAATATATATATATACACACAGTTGAAGTCAGAATTATTAGCTCCCCTTTTTCTTTTCTTTTTTAAAATATTTCCCAAAATATGTTTAAGAGAGCAAGGAAATTTTCACAGTATGTCTGATAATATTTTTTCTTCTGGAGAAAGTCTTATTTGATTAATTTCAGCTAGAATAAAAGCCGTTTTTAATTTTTTTAGAACCATTTTAAGGTCAAAATATTTTTTTTCGACTGTCTACAGAACAAACCATCATTATACAATATAACTTGCCTCACTAACTTAGTTAAGCCTTTAAATGTCACTTTAAGCTGTATAGAAGTATCTTGAAAAATTGCCTCACGTTTGTTGCGAATAGCCAAATTGCTTGTCCCAATCTTGTCGTTTAACGTGTTGTTGGGAAATGGAGAAGTTTGTAAAATGTACAAGTAATCTAAATGTGCAAATTTCCCTCTTCCAGAGAATCTCTTCGGGAATTATATGGATAAGGGAGCGTTCATTGAGAAGACTGGATTATCATCTGTGGTTGAACCTGATTCCATCCCAACCAACACTAACCGATATGTGCTGGCTGACATTACCTCTTTCTTTACCATGTTAGTGGGCATCTACTTCCCTTCAGTGACAGGTTAGTCACTTCCTCACAATGTGATCTCATTCAGCATTCATGACTGGGAAAACTGATCTTGTCCACTGTGAAAAATGCTCCACTAAATTCCTTCATGTTGACCCAACACAAATTAAGTTAAAGCTTAATAGTTTTTACACATTTAAGTGGATTGATCATGAAACTATTAAGTTGTCCAAAGCAAATCGCAGGAATTGTGTTGTTTCAACTCATTTTATTTAAGTAGTTTGAACAAAAAGCAAAAGTAATTTATGTGTGAGGGACGTTTGGGAATGAAGACACCAAGTGATAAGGTGTTTCATGTGTAATTTTGTCCTATTCTTTTTGCAAACAACAGTACGGGGTCTTCATTATCTAATTTTATGCTTTAAAATACACCACACATTCTCTATTGGAGACAGGTCGGGACTGCTGGCAGGCCAGTCAAGTACCTTTATCCTCTTCCTCTGCAGCCAGGACCATGTAATGTGTGCAGATTGCGGTTTTGCATGTCGTGTTGAAATATGCATGTGCGTCCCTGGAAAAGAAGGCAGCATATTGTGCTCCAAAATCTCAATGTACTTTTCAGCATTAATGGGGCATCACAGAAATGCAAGCTACCTTGTCCAATGGCACTTGACCATGACAGACGCTGGCTTTTGGACTTGTCGCTGGGAACAGTCTTGATGTTCCTTGTCTTCTCTGGTCTGGAGCACACAGTGTCTATTTATCATGTTTCCACTGTGTGATGGTCCATTCCAGATGACTCCAAGCCCAAAGAAGACGATGGTGCTTCTGGACACTGTTACCATAGGGCTTCCTTTTGGCACAGTACAGTTTTAACTGGCATTTGTGGATGTAACTACGTATTGTGGTACTTGACAAAGGATTGCTAAAGTATTCCTGAGCACATGTGGTGAGATGGCTTATAGATGGATTGATGATTCTTCATGCAGTGCCGCCTGAGGGACCAGAGATCACGATAGTTAAGCTTAGACCTGCGCCCTTGTCCTTTACACACTGAAATTCCTCCAGATTCCTTGAATCTTTTAGTGATGTTCTGCATTGTTGAAGATGAAATATCCAAATGTCTTCTAACCTTTCTTTGAGGAACATTGATTTTAAACATTTCTATCAATTTCTTATGTATTTGTTTGCCAACTGGCAAACCTCTGCCCATCTTTGCTCCTCAAAAACTAGACCAGGGCTATTCGATTGGCGGCCCGCGGGCCGAATCCGGCCCCTGAGACACTTTGTTCCGGACATCCAAACAGTGTGACCAAGACATCAAAAGTAAATTTAGTTCAGTCAACAAACAGCCGCTATAGTTATGAAGTTACGTGCGTCTGTTCAATGACAGCACAAGCTGCAGTTAAAGGCTGCACAGAGCGTGAGTCATCATAAGCGAGTGGTGCGGGCAGCCGAAAACATGTTTGTAAAAAAGGATATTTGTACAATGCACTGATATCATTGATAGGGATGCAACGATTTGCCGATTTCTCTATTAACTGCGCTTTAATTCAACACAGTTTATTAATCGTAAAGTCTTCTCTAAGCCGCATTTCTGTTGCACAGAACGAAACCGCTGCAAAATGCCAAGTTGCCTGTGCGCTAGTTTTAAGTTTGAAGTACACCGAGGCTAATATACGCACGCACACAGGATTAACTATAGCAGCGGCCATTCCCATATCACGACTTTTCCGCTTGCAAGTTTGTTATTTCTAATGTAAGAATATATGACAATATGCGGGCGCCAGCGGAGCGACGCGATTGCGTCTTTCAGGGCGCACGCAGTAGAAAACATCTCACGGTGAGAGTGACTTTCAGTGCAATGTAAACAAAAGATGTGTTTAATTAGACGAATTATCATTAAAATGATTATGTATGCATGAATGCAGATGGCAACAACAGTTAATCTAAATATCTACTTACCTAATATAAAGCTTGAATTTACATTAGACGTGATAACAGTGAAAGCAAGATTATTCTTCAGACTATATAATCGTACAACCAAAATCTATTATGTTGCATCAGTAATTGTTATGCTGTTCAAAACATAACATATGAATGTGTCTGAATGTAGAAGAAGCATACTTCAGCAATGCACTGCTTTTGTTGTGCTCTGAAATACAACATTTGAATGTTTGTAAAAAAAAAAAAAAAAAAAAAAAAAAAAGTCTATTGTACAATGCACTGATATTATGCAGTCTCAAAACACAATATATTAACATTTTTATGTAGAAAAAGCCAGTGTGGCTTGAGTTGCAGGTCTGAATGACAGGAAATGATGATAATGTGCAAGATTTGGGCATTTGCTAAAATAAATAAATAAATAAATAAATAAATAAAGTGCAAGATTTGGGCATTTCCTAAAATAAATAAATAAATAAAACACAAGATTTAAGCATTTACTAAGATAACTAACTAAGTAAATAAATAAATAATGTGCAAGATTTTGACATTTACTAAAATAAATAAATAAACAAACAAATAAAGAAATAAAGAAATAAATAATGTGCAAGATTTGGGCATTTACTAAAATAAATAAATAATATACAAGATTTAAGCATTTACTAAATTAACTAAGTAAATAAATAAATAATGTGCAAGATTTGGGCATTTACTAAAATAACTAAATACAAAAATAAAAAAATTAATAAAAAAAATTATAATAAATAAATAAATAAATAAAATATTGTGCAAGATTTGGGCATTTACTAAAATAAATAAATACAAAAATTAAAAATTTAATAAATAAATAAATAAATGTTGTGCAAGATTTAGGCATTTACTAAAATAAATAAATAAATATTGTGCAAGATTTGGGCATTTACTAAAATAACTAAATACAAAAATAAAAAAATTAATAAAAAAATAATAATAAATAAATAAATAAAATATTGTGCAAGATTTGGGCATTTACTAAAATAACTAAATACAAAAATTACAAATTTAATAAATAAATAAAAATAAATAAATAAATAAATGTTGTGCAAGATTTAGGCATTTACTAAAATAAATAAATAAATAAATAAATAAATAAATAAATAAATAAATAAATATTGTGCAAGATTTGGGCATTTACTAAAATAACTAAATACAAAAATAAAAAAAATAATAAAAAAATAATAATAAATAAAAAAATAAAATATTGTGCAAGATTTGGGCATTTACTAAAATAACTAAATACAAAAATTACAAATTTAATAAATAAATAAAAATAA
>NC_133181.1:58147500-58172500 GCF_049306965.1 Danio rerio | reverse complement strand
TAGACATATTTGTTTTTTGTTTGTTTTGGTCCAATATGGCTCTTTCAACATTTTGGGTTGCCGACCCCTGGGCTAGAGCAATGCAGCCACATGCTTGACGCAAGTGTTTTTTGCTAATTTTGGCCTGGCACAGGTCTCATTTGTAGGTTTTGCACCACATTGTTTAAATAGCAAATGCATTTGAGCCTGTATGTGCGCTCTTGGGCCTGCTGGTCTAAATAGGAGGTGTTGTAATGAACAGAGATAAAAATAGTGCCATTGACCGTCTAAAAGCTGCTTTAAAGTCAATAGCGTAGCAGGTTTTTTTTTTTTTTTTTTTTTTTTTTAAACACGCATACACATTGCTCATTACACACACAGGGATGTACAGCAGTACAGAAATATCTAAATATGAAAAATTAAAGCATTAAAATGTAAAATAATCATTATTGTCTACATAAAAAAATGCTACTCCCTCCCATGCCTTCTTCAACTCATGGGGTTTTGGTGAAATCTGGCTGTTTATTCATGACAATTTACACTGATTTAATTATATTATTATTATAAGCATATATATATATAGTGCTGTTGCCTCACAGCAAGAAGGTCGCTGGTTCGAACCTCGGCTCAGTTGGTGTTTCTGTGTGGAGTTTGCATGTTCTCCCTGCCTTCGCGTGGGTTTCCTCCGGGTGCTCCGGTTTCCCCCACAGTCCAAAGACATGCGGTACAGGTGAATTAGGTAGACTAAAATGTCCGTAGTGTATGAGTGTGTGGGTGGATGTGTGTGTGGATGTTTCCCAGAGATGGGTTGCAGCTGGAAGGGCATCCGCTGTGTAAAAACTTGCTGGATAAGTTGGCGGTTCATTCCGATGTGGCGACCCCAAATTAATAAAGGGACTAAGCCGACAAGAAAATGAATTAATATATATATATATGAAGTCAGAATTATTAGCCACCTTTTGATTTTTTTCTTCTTTTTTAAATATTTCCCAAATGATTTTTAACAGAGCAAGGAAATTTTCACAGCATGTCTGATAATATTTTTTCTTTTGGAGAAAGTCTTATTTGTTTTATTTTGGCTAGAATAAAAGCGGTTATTAATTTTTAAAAAAACATTTTTGGGACAAAATCATTAGCCTCTTTAAGCTAATTTTGTTTTCGATAGTCTACAGAACAAACCAACATTATACAATAACTTGCCTAATTAGCCTAACCTGCCTAGTTAACATAATTAACCTAGTTAAGCCTTTAAATGTCACTTTAAGCTGTACAGAAGTGTCTTGAAAAATATCTAGTCAAATATTATTTACAGTCATCAAGACAAATATAAAACAAATCAGTTATTAGAGATGAGTTTTTAAAACTGTGATTAGAAATGTGCTGAAACAATCTTCCCTCCATTAAACTGAAATTGGGGAAAAAAATAAACAGGGGGGCTAATAATTCAGGGGGACTAATAATTCTGACTTCAACTGTATATATATATATACAGTTGAAGACAAAATTATCAGCCCCCTATAAAATATTTCATTATTTTTCAAATAACTCCCAAGTGCTGTTTAATTGACTAAAGATTTTTTCAACACATAATTTTTAAACATAACAGTTTATTCAGAAAGCTTCGAGTGTTTGTAATACAAACAGAAACACAATTTTAATCAAATATAAAAAAAACTTGCAGGTCAAAATTATTAGCCCTCTGATGTTAATAGTCAATAGTGTAATCCTTTTGCTTGACAACAGCCATCAGTCGTTTATTGTAGCTCTCAACAAGTTTCAAACATGTCTCCTGAGGCGTGTTAGCCCATTCTTCCTTAGCAAATCTCTCAAGCTCTTCCAGATTTGTTGGTCTTCTGGCATGAACTCTAGACTTCAGTGTCCCCCACAGATTTTCTATTGGGTTCAAGTCTGGGCTTTGTTCAGGCCAATCAAGGACTTTCACTTTGTTCTGTTGGAGGTAGTTCTTTACAAGAAGTCATGTATGCTTTGAGTCATTATCATGCTGGAATACAAAACGTCGACCCAAACCAAGTTTTGTTGCAGACTGTTTGAGGTTATTTTTCAAAATCTTCTGGTAGTCTTCCTTTTTCATGTTTCCTTCAACCCTGATAAGATTCCCTGTTCCAGATGCACTGAAACATCCCCATAGCATTATACTCCCACCGCCACGTTTCACTGTGGGAACAGTGTTCTTTGGATTAAATGCCTCTCCCTTCTTCCTCCAAACATAGGCAACATCTCTATGGCCAAAGAGCTCTAGTTTTGTCTCATCTGACTAAACGATACATTTCCAGTATTCATTATTTTTCTCTAGATTGTCCCTGGCAAACTTCAGTCTAGCTTGGAGGTGTCTCTTTTTTAAAAGTGGAGTCTTTCTTGGTCGACAACCTTTCAGTCCACTCCTGTGCAGGGCTGTAGTGACCGTCTTTGCTGAGACATTAATTTCAGACTTGGCTAAGTCATTCACTAGTGTCTAGGCAGTTGTTCTTGGGTCTTTAGAAACCTCTCTTACTAATTTTCTTTCCAAAGTTTTGGAAATATTTCGCTTTCTACCTCTGCCAGTCATGTTCTCCACGGTGTGGATTTCATTAAACTTCTTGATAATACTTCTCACGGCACTTCTTGACACTTGAAAGCACTTTGATAAACATGTATATCCTTCTCCTTCTTTGTGAGCCTCAACAATTCTTTTTCTCAAGTCTAAAATTATATCTTTTGTCTTTGTCATGATGACAGAATGCATTATCGAACTATTTGTTTTTCAAGACAGCAGTTTTAAGCCTCAAATGCAATTTAAAGGCTTAATTAGGTTAATTACCTTAACTAGGCAAGTTAGGGTAATTAGGCAAGTCATTGGACAACAGTAGTTTTTTTCCTGGAGCCAATCAAACAAATAATTACTTAAGAGGGCTAATAATATTGACCTTAGCAGTTTTTACTTAAAAAAAAATAAAAATTATTTCACCCAAACTAAAAGAAAAAAAAACCTTTTCCAGAAGAAAAATACAAAAGGAAATGCCGTGAAAACTATTTTCTTGCTCTGTTCAACAGCACTTGTGAAATATTTGTAAAAGAATACAAATTTCATAGGAGGGCTAATAATTTTGACTTCAACTGTATATATATATATATATATATATTTCTACCTTTTTTTCTACCTTTTTCTATGTTTGTCTACCTGTCGTGTTTTAGAGACATATGGGGCATCACTATAGGGGCACAGGTATAGGAAGTGTGTTCCTACTTTGTTGTTATTGTTCATTTATTAATATGCCGGAAATTAAAACTAAATTCAGAAAAGTTATTGAAACATTTCTTTGGGCTTAACAGACAAAATTATGAAATTAAACATGTAATTGATGTCTTCAGTGGAGTGCATCCACCACCATTTCCCAAATCCACTGTCGGAAGGAAGTGGCTCATTTCGTAGATGGTTTGAACCTCATGCTGATGGTCTTTTACTGTCCTGTTTACTGTTGGTGTAATGCTTGTCATGCCCAAAACACACCTATAACTCATTAAAAGAATGAGGGCAACCCTTTTAGACCATGCATGCGCCTGGTGCACAGACTGATTTTCCATTATTAAAATAGCAAAAGTGGATTCGGTCACACCCTTAGTGCTTTTGCACCATCCGCTTCATTCATTTATTTTCTTTTCAGCTTAGTCCCTTTATTAATCAGGGGTTGCCACAGCAGAATGAACCGCCAACTTATCCAGCATATGTTTTACACAGCGGATACCCTTCCAGCTGCAACACATCACTGGGAAACACCCATACACTCTTACATTTACACACATACACTATGGCCAGTTTGGTTACCCAATTCACCTATAGCGCATGTGTTTGGACTTTGGGGGAAACCGGAGCACCTGGAAGAAACCCACACGAACACAGGAAGAACATGCAAACTCCACACAAAAAACACCAACTGACCTAGCCTAGGCTCGAACCAGCGACATTCTTGCTGTGAGGCGACAGCGTTACCCTGTGTCACCACGTTGACCCCCCATCGGCTTAAGAACCCCTTTTGTTCAGCTGGGTGTATGTTCACCTGTGTGTGTGTGTGTGTGTGTGTGTGTGTGTGTGTGTGTGTGTGTGTGTGTGTGTGTGTTTACAGGTGTTTGGCCATGGAAAAGCCAACGGAGAGCCGACCTGGGCACTCCTGCTGACCGCATGTATCTGTGAGAGTGGGATTCTCATCGCTTCTCTGGATAACGTTGCTCCCATTCTCTCCATGTAAGAGGCCATACACACACTTTTTTATTTTGGTGGTTCCACTTCTTTTTTTTACTAGGTTATACCATGGGATTTACTAAAAAGTTAGCTCTTTATAAATTGGTATATAAAAAGCTAAATGTGACATGTATCCTTGTCTATCGGTTGTGTGTGTAGGTTTTTCCTCATGTGCTACATGTTTGTGAATCTGGCCTGTGCTGTTCAGACTCTCCTCAGAACACCAAACTGGAGACCTCGATTCAAGTTCTACCACTGGTGAGCTTCAGTCCAACACATCTGTTTTCTGCTCATGTTAATAATGGATTATATGGATTAATGGATTTAGTGCCTATATGGTTGACATATAGGCACTAAAAAGGGAAAAAAACGTATGATATTTGAGAAAATAGGAGGAGTCACTAACTTGATCAATTCTTTCATTTTTTTTTTTGCATTTTACTGAACTATACCATAAATACGTCATAAATACATAAATACGATGTGATATAAACCACACAAATAATGTTTTATAACTCGTTAAAATGACCCCTTTTGAGCTGTGATTCTAATTGTGTCATTTTGTTGACTGTCACTTTAAATTCAAATGAGATTGTGCTCTTTTTAGAAGAGGGCGGAGCTACAAATGCCAATGTGTCAGCATAATGGCAGATTCGAAAACAAGACTAACGTCCTATGCTAGTGAGGGAGAGATGGTCACTAATGAACGGGGCTTTTCCCCTCTGATGACATGTACAAAGGGAGAATGTCAATCAAAGTGTTAATGTAGACTGTTTATCTCAAGTGTGATTATAAAGATTTAAATTAAACATTTTTATCATTGGAGGCTGCTTATATTTACTGACTGTTGCCACACAACTTTGTTTAAACCCCTTATAAAAGTGATTTTTGTATAATAGGTGCCCTTTAATTATACACAAATAGTATGAGATGCTGTTTATTCATTCAATTTCTTGTCGGCTTAGTCCCTTTATTAATCCGGGGTCACCACAGCGGAATGAACCGCCAACTTGTCCAGCAAGTTTTTACGCAGCGAATGCCCTTCCAGCCGCAACCCATCTCTGGGAAACATCCACACACACATTCACACACACACTTATACACTACGGACAATTTAGCCTACCCAATTCACCTGTACCGCATGTCTTTGGACTGTGGGGGAAACCCGGAGCACCCGGAGGAAACCCATGCGAAGGCAGGGAGAACATGCAAACTCCACACAGAAACGTCAACTGTTCGAACCAGCGACCCAGCGACCTTCTTGCTGTGAGGCGACAGCACTACCTACTGCGCCACTGCCTCGCCCAGATTCTATTTAAGTATTTCTAATTCTATTTATTGCATATGAAATTATGGATAATCGTTTTTTTCTCCATGACTTGATGGACTTGGTGGATATTTTCAATAAATATGGGTGACAAGGGACAACAAAGCTTAATTTGATTGTTAAATTTATAGAAATTTTCATTAAATTTATTTAATTTTCATTTGCAAATTTTATTGTTAATGTTGTAGTTAAATATGTACAAAATTCTAAGAGACAAAAACTCAGAAAGGCTTCACAGTTACATGATCTTGCATGCGGTCTTTCAACTAATTAAAGTTTTATGTGCAATTTCCCATTTAATAATATCAGCATATAGTGTCACACATGTAGGTTTGGTTTTCAATGACAAAATGTATCAAGTTCCTATAATTTTAAAATTGTATAGATGAAGACAAATGATTGTCATTTACTAAAATAGCCACTTGTAAAAGAAGTCCTGAGGTAAATTTACGATTTTACGCTAATCTTTTTAATTTATATGAGCTGTGAATTATTGAACTATCCTTAGCCCCTTTCACACAGTAGCTATGTTTTAATCCAAAAATGCGAATAAACTTTATGCGCAAAACTGGATTATCGCATAAAAGTTGTGCGAATGAAGCATCGTTTCCATCCAACGAGTCAAAGCGAACGAAATCGTCATTTGCTGATTAACTGGCGCCAAATATCAACAGTAAAAACTGCATTTGCTGCAGTAGGAGAAGCTGCATCAATCTTTTCTAAATGAATGCGCCTCAGAAGACAATCCTGACATGCAGTGAGCACGCAGTGGCGTTTGAAGGTGTCAGACGCAGAGCACAGGCGCTCTTGATTCTGGAGGTCATTAATAATATAATAACATTAATACTGAAATTGGAAGGCGTTTTATAATGACCAAAACAACATTTCAGATGTTTTAGAATGTGCTCAGCCTGACGTTTTGTCCATTCACACACATTTTAAGCATCACATGATCTCTTTTAACAAAATCACATGACCTTTTTAATGCGCATGCTGGAGTTCGTGCGGTAAAAGTGTTTCCATCGCAGTTTATGCGCATCTTTTCTAATCGAATAAAAAGTTTATCCTACCCAGTTAGGCGCATAAGTTTTTTATGCGCATTTTCAAAATTTATGCGCATCATGGCGTTTCCATCAACTGTTTTTTTATGCGCATTTGCAAAATAAAAATAAAATAGGTGGATGGAAACATAGCTAGAGATACCAGTAAATTTCCGAAAAGACTTTACCGGTGAATTAAAAAAAGCACTGTTCACACAGGCGAGTACGTTACGGAATTTTTCCGGAAAAGAGCATTCACACATCCATTCCAAAATACGAGATGACCTCTAAACGACTGCGCTTGTATTTGTAAACATTTGACTACATTACAAACTCTGTGGATGGATCAATATTGTGAAAAATTTCGATCAAACATATAGAAGAACACTTTCACATGTCAAGATGTACATGATATGTGTGTGTGCTGGCGCTCACTGGCTTCTTCACTGGCACACGCGACTCGACAGAGTTTGAAGGTAAACAAACAACGGCTTATCATAAGCATCTTATCGATAATTATTTACACAGTTGGCATTAAGAAGGAACATATAAACGTTTTCTGACTAACATCCAGCAGCTAAATGTGTCTGGAAAAATATTCAAAGGCTTTTATTTTTTTTATAAACCACGCGGATGTGAATGCATCTGAGTGTTCTGATTGGCTAAAGTAGACGTCTCACAACAGCGTGTTCTAGACGTGCACGCGCCGGTAATGTTACAGCTTCTCTTTCCGGAAAATAGCCGGAACGAATTTAAAAAAAGGAAAGGTCTGTTTGTGTGAAAGAGGCTCTTGAGGCAGTCACACCATTCTAAAGAGGATATATATGCATTAATTTTTAAAGGGGACCTATTTTTGCAAAAATCACATTTATAAGGGGTTTAAACATGGTTGTGTGGCAACAGTCTGTGAATATAAGCAGCTTCTAGTAATAAGAATGCATTAATTAAATTTTATATAATCACACTTGATAAAAACTGTCTGCAGAAACACTTTAATTAACATTCTCCCTTTGTACTTGTCATAAAAGGGGGAAAGCCCCTCCCATTAGTGACGATATCACCCTCATTAGCATAAACAACCCTGAGTGAGAAGCAGTCATCTACCAATAGCCCTGTTTTGAATCTGCCACTATGCTAATGCACAGGCATTTGTAGCTCCGCCCTCTCTTTTTTTTTTACAGCACAATCTCATTTAAATTTAAAGCGACAGTCACTAACACGCCACAATTTGGATCAAAGCCTGAAAGAGTCAGTTTTAAAGACTTATGAAACATTATGTGTGTTTTATTTTGAGCTGAAACACACATACACACTCTAGGGCAGGGGCATCCAAACTCGGTCCTGAGGGGCCGGTGTCCTGGAGAGTTTAGCCCCAACGCTAATCAAACACACCTGAAGCAGCTAATCAAGCTCTTACTACATATATTAGAAACTTCCTGGCAGGTGTGTTGAAGCAAGTTGGAACTAAACTATGCAGGACACCGGCCCTCCAGGAACGAGTTTGGACACCTCTGCTCTAGGGACATCAGAGACTTATTTTACATCTTGTAATATAAAGTAATAGGTTAATAGGGGCATAATAGGTCCCCTTTAAATGATGATGGTACTAATTATATTCATTTTTGTCATGTGTGTCTTTCTCTTGTCCTCCAGGACTCTGTCTTTTCTAGGCATGAGTCTGTGTCTCTCGCTCATGTTCATCTGCTCCTGGTACTACGCCATTGTTGCAATGGGCATCGCCGGCTGCATCTACAAGTATATCGAGTTTCGAGGGTAAGTGGATTGTGACCCAGAGTCGAGGGAAAGCTGGAAAAACCCCACAAGATGGATTAGAATTAAGTGTTAGCCGTTTGACCTGTCAGGGTTTTCAGATCCCTCCTAATCCGGCTGGTCAAGAAACAGCTGAAATCTGCTCCAGGATTTGATTAGTTTACTGCCTTTCCTTTTGAAGCTTTACTGGAGTGAAGCCGAGCACTGACCCGAGTCTGGCGCCGGAAATGAAAGACTGAAAACTGGAGACAGATTATAGAGTCTGAGGCTGTGCTCAAATACACTGTATACTTGAGAAATACTGAAGAAGATGCATGTGCTTGGTTTATTCTGTATTGCACGGCATGCTGAAGCGAATATACATTCATTCATTCATTTTCCTTCGGCTTAGTCTCTGATTTATCTGGGGTCGCCACAGCGGAATGAACCACCAACTATTTCAGCATTGGTTTTACGCAGCGGATGCCCTTCCAGCTGCAACCTAGTACTGGGAAACACCCATACACTCTTACATTCACACACATACTCATACACTGAGGCCGATTTAGCTTATCCAATTCACCTATAGCGCATGTGTTTGGACTGTGGGGTAAACCCACGCCTAAACAGGGAGAACATGCCAACTCTACACAGAAATGCCCAGCTGGGACTCGAACCAGCGACCTTCTTGCTGTGAGGCTACAGTGCTAACCATTGAGCCACCGTGCCACCCCTTTTTTATATTACTACTTCAACTGTATTTACAAAATTCTCCAGATATAGTTAAACTAACGTGTTAGTATGTATTTTCTGAACATAAATCGAGTGTTTGTTTACTAAATGTGCCAGCAAGTGTAGCAAAATGAGTAAATTTGGACCTTGTGGGGATAGTTTTTGTTCCCCATGAGAAAAAACAGCTTATATCACATATAACAGCTATATAATCACACAGTGAAATATTTTGAAAATGTAAAAATGCAGATTGTCTCCTATATAGACAATATATACAGTCTGTACAGTATCAAAATCATTACGTCTATGGGAAGTCCCCATAAAGATAGCTGTACAAGTTTGTGTGTTTGTTTTTAAGTTATCTCAAAAGTAACATTATTCACAAAAGTAACACATGAAAAACTAATGTGTGCGCGCGCATGTGTGTGTGACAGAGCGGAGAAGGAATGGGGTGATGGGATTCGAGGTTTGTCTCTCAGCGCTGCTCGCTTTGCTCTTATGAGGTTGGAAGAGGGTCCCCCACACACCAAAAACTGGAGGTCAGTGTCATTAATATTACTATGTGTTATATTGTAATAGTATTATTTATATAATATATTTATATATTAATATTTACTTTAACACATGTATATCTGCACATGTATAAAAGATAATAAATAATCAATCAATATTTAATATTACATAAAATAAATGTTAAAAAAATGTATTATATATATAATACAATACCAAGGTTTTGAATAATTTTGTTTATTATAGTTTGTCAACACACCCAAAAAAATGCTGATTTCAGGACTTTAGGGTGAAAAATGATTAAAATGCATTTTTTTTCTTTTTTCTTAAAAAAGAAAAAAAAATCTAAAATAAACATATATAAATATACAATTATTTGAGTGTTAATAGTAATAATTAACATGAAGATTATTAATTGTAATTACAAAAAATAAAAATTAAATAACTGAAATTAAAATAATTATTAATGTAATTTTATAAATAATAATAATTTAATACTCATTTTTTATTTAATTACAATATTTATTTCATTAATATATATATATATATATATATATATATATATATATATATATATATATATATATATATATATATATATATATATATATATATATATATAAACACAGTTAAAGTTTAATAAATATTATTATTATTATTATTATTATTATTATTATTATTATTATATTATAATAATAGAAATAAAATCATGGGAAATAAAAAAATTCATGGTAATTTAATACTTTGTTTTTTTATATTATTTTAATATATATATATATATATATATATATATATATATATATATATATATATATATATAGTATAATAGTATACCAAGGTTTTCCTTTTTTATTATTAAAACTAAATATGGTACAACAACACTATTTTGCTATTATTATTGTATTTATTTAAATAATTTTTCAGCAGATTTGTTTTTTTAAGTCTGAAAATTCTGAATGTTTGTATTTAAAAAGATCTTCTGTTGTCCTTAGACCTCAGATTTTGGTTCTGGTGAACATGGACGGGGAGCTAAAGGTGGATCAGCCCCGAATGCTGTCTCTGACCAGTCAGCTGAAGGCTGGCAAGGGTCTGACCATCGTGGGCACAGCGCTTGAGGGAACATACCTGGAGAACCATGATCAGGGACAGCAGGCCGAACAGGTGACCTTCTCTCATACACAAAGACTATAACCAAAGGCGAACAAAAACAGCCCCCAACATAACAAAAGGGTCATCAGTGTGAACAATATACAAGGGTTAAACATCACTTATTTGAAAAATAATACAACAATAGGCTTTGATTTGATCCGAATCCGTTTCTTCTTGTGTGGTGTGTCAGTCTCTGAGGAAGCTGATGGAGACGGAGAAGGTGAAGGGCTTCAGTCAGGTAGTGATCTCCTCCAACATGAGAGATGCCATGTCTCATCTGGTCCAGGCTTCGGGTCTTGGTGGTCTTCAACACAACACTGTTCTGGCCAGCTGGCCTCGCAACTGGAAACAAGCTGAAGATCATCAGAGCTGGAGAAACTTCATTGGTGAGACATACAAACCTTATGCTTATCCCTCGCTCACACATCACCTTTTGTAGGACACTACAGTATATCAGGTTAGCTACGTTTATAAAAATTAAGTAATACTTAACCCAGGGGTGTCCAAACTCAGTCTTGGAGGGCCGGTGTCCTGCTGAGTTTAGCTCCAAATTGCTTCAACACACCTACCAGAAAGTTTGTGGCTGCGTCCGAAACCGCCTACTACTCAGTAGGTACTGCATTTGAATTTAAACGTACTACTCGGCCGTTAGAAAAGTACGTTCTATACAGTATGAATTTAATTCGGACGTACTACATCCGCCATTTTTGTCATGGTCACATGACCTATCTGCGTCAGTTGCGTCGCCTCACTTCCATTCATGAATTCTCTCACGGGGCATCATGGGATAGCGCAGCGTGCATGGGATGCGCACTTCAGAATCTCGCCGGAAGTAGTAAGTCATTCGGGTACTTCTCGCCTACTGATTTTCGAATTCTATGAATTCGGACATACTACTCGGTTCACATACTGATTTTAGCGTACTATATAGTATGGAAGTATGCGGTTTCGGACGCAGCCGTTAGTGTAACTTGTAAGAGCCTGATTAGCTGCTTCAGGTGTGTTTGATTAGAGTTGGAGCTAAACTCTCCAGGACTGAGTTTGGATACCCCTGGCTTAACCGATGTGTTGTTCACTGTTAGTTCATGTTAACTAATGCATTACATTAACTAATACAACCTTACCGTATGATCTTTCTCTGGTTTTGTGACATTTCTGTTGCGTCTCAAATGGCACACTATACACTATGCACTATGTACTTATGCACTTACACACTCAACAGCATAGTATATGCATGTAGTGGCGTCCCAAATGGCACACTAATGGGCTGTTTCTCAATATGCATTCATCAGCGGTCTTGCGTCCTCGTGTTCTCGTGCAACGTCATCATCTGCTGCCTAAGTTCAGTTCCAATACTCAAGACCGCAAGTACAGAGGACGCATGAAACTTCCCGGATGTGTTCTTGTAATTGAGGACGCACCGATGCAGACTTGAGCACCGAACTCGCTCTGGAAGTCCCAGAAGTCATTGCGACTGGAGGTGGGAAGCGCTGCATTTTATCTAGATTACTTATTAAAGTTCATAGATATGAACTATTTACCTCAGGAGTTTCCCTAAATGAAACGGTGAAAGTAAACATTACCATGGACATCTTAATAAAGGAATAAACACATTAAGGGTGTTTGTTTGCTGAAATTCGTATTAAAATCTGTTTTATTTATATTGTGCAACATATATTTAAAATGTTTTTATGCAAAGTATGTATTTTGAAAAGGGGAAAAACAATAAATCGTTGTATGGAGGCTGTAATGTTTAAATAATTTACCATTTAAAACGCGTGAAGGTCACATGACCATCAGGAATAACACAGCATCTCAATTCTCAAAGGACGCGTTCTCTGCCCTCGCGGTCTCCTGAGTTCGTTCTTCCGAGGACACCTGGCAAGACCGGTCTCCACAAGAACACAAGTCCGTTCTATGTGTTTTTGGAATTGAGAAACAGCCCATGGTTTTTTACTAATCGGAAATTCAAACCGTTTCCCTGATGACGTTTGACGGTTGCCAAATCAGTGAAATAAACGACCGAATTATCAAATAATACCTGCCGTGAGTACTGCCGCATTCACCATCGGGAGGCGCTATAATCACTCTGGTAGGAGAATTTTGCTTTCACCATCCAAAATAAATAAAGTTATTCAACATGTGCGTCCGATAGCTCCGCCCCTTCCGCTACATAAGCAAACCTGCAGTCGTTGAGTGCGTGAAGTGTCCATCATTCCACACTTCATTTTAGCGGCTGAATGAGTGCATCATCCGTGTAATTAAAGTGCACTTATTATTTTTTTAGTTTTTAGTGTGAACACACTACTTACACTGTTTATACTACCAAATACCGTAGAATAGTGCATAAGTATGCGTGTGTGTGTGTGTGTGTGTGTGTGTGTGTGTGTGTGTGTGTGTGTGTGTGTGTGTGTGTGTGTGTGTGTGTGTGTGTGTGTGTGTGTGTGTGTGTGTGTGTGTGTGGTGTGTGTGGTGTGTGATCAGCTAATCTAAACTCCGGCAGACTGAGCAGGTGCTGGTGAACGTCTGACACCACAGATGTTCACTTCTGTATTTTAAGAAGAAGAATTGAGTGACGTTTTAATCCTGTCGGATTGGAATGGAGCCCAAAATAGTGTCAGAAATATTGCTGCCGAACACAAATGCTTGAAGAGATGCGTCATTATCAGCTGATTCACTTATTATAGTGTTTCAGAAAAATACAAAAGAAAATGGTTAAACCAGAATTAACTATTATATTTGTAAGGTTTTAATATTCACATGGTATGTAGTTACATTTTTATATTAGTTTCAAATGTTGCTGTTTTGACCAATTTTATTACATTTATACTTGGATCAAATTCCATTTACGAATATTTAGTAATTTTTATGCAAATAAATTATAATATACAAATTTTTTATTTTATTAACATAAACCTCCACCCCAACCCTAAACCCAACCGTCACAGTAATGTAAAAACAGTTGTTGTACCAAGTATTAGTTATGTTATCTATTAAATAACCCAATAAAATGTATTTTTGAACACCCATGAATGGAATGGAGCACAAAATAGTGTCAGAAATATTGCTGCCGAACACAAATGCTTGAAGAGATGCGTCATTATCAGCTGATTCACTTATTATAGTTTCAGTAAATCTCACAGTAATGTTATATGTAATAATTAAGACTGTGTTTCAGAAAAATACAAAAGAAAATGGTTAAACCAGAATTAACAATTATATTTGTAAGGTTTTAATATTCACATGGTATGTAGTTACATTTTTATATTAGTTTCAAATGTTGCTGTTTTGACCAATTTTATTACATTTATACTCGGATCAAATTCCATATACGAATATTTAGTAATTTTTATGCAAATAAATTATAATATACTAAACATATTGTGATTATACACAATAAAAATGTGTAAAATTATACAATTTTATGTAAATCTGAATTGTATTTAGGTGCAGTTATGTTTACTTTAAAATATACATATAAAATATACAAGTTAATTAGTATCTATATAATATTTTATTACTATATTAATATAAATGTACATTTATATTTAATATTAAAGGTATTTAAATTCATTTATTCATTTCCCCTTTGGCTTAGCCCCTTTATTCACCAGGAGTCCCCAGAGTGGAATGAACCGCTGACTTATCCAGCATATGTTTTATACAGCGGATGCGCTTTCAGCCACAACCCAGTACTGGGAAATACCCATACCCACTCATTCACACTCATACACTACGGCCAATTTAGTTAATCAATTCACCTATAGCTCATGTGTTTGGACTGTGGGGGAAACTGGAGCACCTGGAGGAAACCCACACCATCACGGGGAGAACATGTAATGTAATGTAATGTGTATTTTTTATAGCGCATTTATTGTGTACGGCCATACACCCAAAGCGCATCACAATTATGAGGGGGGTCTCTTCACACCACCACCTATGCAGTATCCACTTGGATGATGCGACGGCAGCCACATGACAACAGTGCCAGTGCGCTCACCACACACCAGCTATTGGTGGAGTGGAGAGACAGTGATAGAGCCAATTCAGTAGATAGGGATGATTTGGAGGCCATGATTATAAGGGCCGATTAAGGGACTTTGGCCAGGACACCAGGGCTACACCCCTGCTCTTTCACGAGAAGTGCCATGGGACTTTTAATGACCACAGAGAGTCAGAACATGCAAACTCCACACAGAAATGGCAACTAACCCAGCCACCAGCGATCTTCTTGCTGTGAGGCGACAATGCTAACCACCGTTAGCCACCGTGTTCCCCCATCATACCTTTCAGTTATCCTTAAAATATACATGTATTTATAAATGCAAGTAATAAAGTTTCTATATTATTTTATTATTATTATTATTATTATGAACAATAATATATTGATGTATGTTTATGTTAATAAATATTTAAATAGGTGACGCAGTGATGCAGTAGGTAGTGCTGTTGCCTCACAGTAAGAAGGTTGCTGGTTCAAGCCTTGGCTGAGTCAGTTGGCATTTCTTTGTGGAATTTGCATGTTGCGTTCGCGTGGGTTTCCTCCGGGTGCTCCGGTTTCCTCCACAGTCCAAAGACATGCGGTACAGGTGAATTGGATAGGCTAAATCAGGGGTCGGCAACCCAAAATGTTGAAAGAGCCATATTGGACCAAAAAAAACAAAAAACAAATATGTCTGGAGCCGCAAAAAAATGTAAAGCCTTATATAAGCCTATAATGAAGGAAACACATGCTGTATGTATCTATATTAGCTATATTAGCCTATTAGCCTATAAAAATGACTAAGTTGGCTACAAATACATAATGAGCCTTCATGATTAAATAGCCATTGAAATCAGGTGATTGGTGTTTATTTCGTTGTCATTTAAACACTTCAGCACAGCCTCTGGTCTTTCAGTGGTATTAATTTGATCATTTCTTCTTGCGGCCCATCAGAGTTCACATACCTGCATAAAAGCGGGTTGAATATCACCCACATTACAGGCAATTGAGTATGCTGGCACTGAATTAATGTCCTTGGTTTGCTGATCGGTGATGTTACTGCCATTTTAATAGCCCTTTCCTTCACTGTTTAGCGGAGAGAGGTATATCTTTAATTTTTTGTATTATCTTGGTTTTGTTTTTGAAGTCTGCAAATAGGTGTTCTAATATGATGATGAGACTCCTTCATGTAGTCACCATCTGTGAACGGTTTTCCATGCTTTATTATCTCCCGGTTTGTTTACAACAGCCACCTGCCTGGCATCCCGCCCTGCTGATAGAAACGTGTCGCAGGCTATGACGCAAATCTTCGTTGACAGAAATGTTGAAATTAAATATTAATTCCACACACTTTTACAGCATTTAAAAACGTTAAAAAATTTTGTCCTACTAAAGAAATCATATTAAAACAAAAAATATATTAACCTCCCCCATCTTTTTCCATTTTCAAACATTTTTGAAAAAGCTCCAGGGAGCCACAAGGGCGGCGCAAAATAGCCGCATGCGGCTCTAGAGCCACGGGTTGCTGACCCCTGGGCTAAATTGTCCGTAGTGTATGAGTGTGAATGAGTGTGTGTGGAGGTTTCCCAGAGATGGGTTGCGGCTGAAAGGGCATTCGCTGCATAAAAACTTGCTGGATAAGTTGGCGGTTCATTCCGCTGTGGCGACCCATTGGATTAATAAAGGGACTTAGCTGAAAAGAATATGAATGAATGAATATTTAAATATATTTGCATAAAATTTCATAGAATGAATTTCATTCTATTTTTAGTCAATATAAAAATACAAAGTAACACTGTTTATTTTTAATAAATTTCTACATCTCTAAACATTATTGTGCATAGTTTTTTATCTTTTTTTATTTTTAAAAAAATTTAATCAGTGGTGAAAAATTTGTCAAATTTAGCAAAGTTCGTCATAGAATAAAATAAATACATAAAATCAAATATAAATCAACTAATTAAAATGTCAAAATTTTATTAAATACATCTAAAATGACATATTTCATTAAAACATAATATAATTAATCCTTATGTTTATTTATAATTTATTTTTATTTGCATTCGGACACGAAAGCTGTGATTGTGCATGTTAAATAAATCACAAGTCACAAATAGCTTCACGGCATGAAAGATTTAAAAACCAAAGTCTCAAATCAAAAAGTGTACATTTGTACTTAAATAAAATCTGTAAAAACATGTCTTAATTACAGAGCTGGTGAGAGAAACCACGGCTGGCAGTAAAGCTCTGCTGGTGCCCAAAAACATCTCGGCCTTCCCTTCGAATGGAGAGCGCTTCACTGAGGGTCACATTGACGTCTGGTGGATCGTCCATGATGGAGGGATGCTGATGCTGCTGCCCTTCCTCCTCCGCCAGCATAAGGTGATCCTAAAAATGTCAATATTGTGCTGTTTAAAATGTGCCATATACTTCATTGATTCAATAAGCTGAATACCTGAAAACCCTAATATGAGCACTGTAAAAAAACTGCTGTAAAATTTACAATATTACTGGCAATTTTGGTTTGCCAGTAATACTGTAAAATTTACAAATGCACTGTAAATTAATAATTGCACTCGTGCTGTAAAACTACAGTAATACTGTAAAGTTTACAGCACCTTTTTACTGTATACTTCAGCTGTTTTTTACCATCATGGCTGTAATGTCCAGCTGATGTTGACCTCTGTGTCTGTCCGTGTGTGTGTGTGTGTGTGTGTGTGTGCGTGTGTGTGTGTGTGTGTGTGCGTGCGTGTGCGCGTGTGCGTGTGTGTGTGTGTGTGTGTGTGTGTGTGTGTGTGTGTGTGTGTGTGTGTGTGTGTGTATGCAGGTTTGGAGGAAGTGTAAGATGCGCATCTTCACTGTGGCTCAGATGGACGACAACAGCATCCAGATGAAGAAAGATCTGACCACCTTCCTGTATCACCTGCGCATAGACGCCGCCGTCGAAGTGGTGGAGATGGTAATTCATGACACTGTTTACCTGATTACAAAATACCTCTTGCTCTGATTAGTCTTTAATCTTTTATTTTTAAGAAGTTCTCAGTTTATTCTTGCTTAGTAGTGGAAAATTAGCCATTATATATATAGTAAAGCTCAAACATATTCAAAGCATTGACCAATTCTGACTTAAAAATACTTTTATTCAACCAGCAAGTTTTTTGTGGGGGGTTTTGACTGGAAAAATGACACTGATAATAAGATGATGTACAAGAGGCATCATTGTGGAAAAAAGATACGTAACTTTAAATCAGAATTTGTCATGGTATGAATCATTTTAGGCTTGACTGTATGTATTTACGGTTGTTATATAGAAATCAAGTGTACTAAATGTATATATTAATGTAAATTAAAAGTATTAAATGACATTAAATTATTAGTATTTCACGTTTAAAAATATATATAGAAAAATAAATACAATTATTAGTATTAATAGCATTATTAGTAATTATTAGTCTTATTATATTTTGATCCATATAATAAATTGTTTTGTTAAATATGATTACATTTCAATAGTCTCTCTCTCTCTGTATTTTTACGAGCTGTTTATAGTTTATAAAAAAATAATTAATAAAACCAAAACTTTTTAGGTAAGTAGAAAGTTAAGAACTTGATAAAACATGCTAACGGTGTGCTTAAATAGGCAAATAAATGAAAAGCATAATGTGATGCTAACGTTAAAAATGATAACTTGTTAAAAACGTTTTGAAACATGCTAACAATCTGCTAAAATATTTTAAAATCGTCCTAAAACGTGCTGGGTAAGTATTATTAGCAACATGCTAAAACATGTAGACAGCTTGCTAACATTTGCTATCGGTATGCCAAAAACATCACAATCTTGTTAAAACTTCTGGTTATCAAAACATGCTAACAAACTGTTTATAAATAAGATGCATAATAGCATTTAGGCTGAATGCTGATAACTTTTTTAAAATTACTAACAAACAATTCAAAGTTGTAGTAACTTTTCTAATGCATGTAAGCATGCTAGCAACATGTTTAAACATGCTAGAACCCTTAAAATAAATGTGATAAAGTTGATAAAACATGCTAATGATGTGCTTTAATAGTCAACAAATAAAAACATGTAAAAACGATGTTAACATGTTAAAATGCTAACTTGTTAGAAAATCTTTGAAACATGCTAACAATGTGCTTAAAATTTTACACTTGTGCTCAATGGGCTGTATATCGGCACTGGTGGAAGGCGTGCATTGACCTTAGTGTCCCACCATTGACGATATACAGATATTTTGCACTGCTACCAGTGTGATATTGCGTTTATACAACAGTTCGACTGCACAATCGTGTATATCAAACACGGAGAGCCATCGCTACTTCACCAACATCACTTTAGAGCTAGTATTTGAATGATTCTCTAGCTTAATGTCTAAAGTAAAGACTAAACAGGTGATTTTGCTCCAAATTTTAAGATTATAAGGCTGAACAACCTGAAATGCCATCAGTCTACAGAGATTTCCCAGTGTTTCTCTGTTGCAATCAGGAGACTATAATAGTTAACCCTGAAAAAACCAAAGCAAAGTAAACACTGCCAGATTACTATGGTATGAATGCAGCAATAAAACATACAAAAGAGAGAGATCGACTTAGAATGTCACTCACCTGTTTAATTATGATTTGATCAGCTGAAGTTTGAAATTAGGCTTATTAAAGGGCTTATTATGTGGCCTCTATCGCCATCTTGTGGATGAACAACATCAATGATCTTTGCTGTGCTCAGTATGACAGGCTGATGGATGCTGAAACGCTGTATCTAAGACTTCAAATATTCAAAATAGGCAATATCCTTATAAATAAACTGCATAGTTGCAGTCTAAACAACTACAATCTCACCTAAAATAGCCTCAAAAGTACATTATTTTGTCCAACAGCTGCAATATTTGTCGAACAGTAGTGAGTTCATTGATCTGCTGTCACTCTCAGTGGGCGGAGTGATACACAACGATGAAGAGCTTCCTATCAGATCGAGAACCAAAATGCTGTATAAAGTTTAATATGTTATACATTTGCCATCATTAATCAAATACATT
Source organism: Danio rerio (assembly GCF_049306965.1). NCBI lineage: Eukaryota > Metazoa > Chordata > Actinopteri > Cypriniformes > Danionidae > Danio > Danio rerio. The sequence continues at coordinate 58,152,744 of NC_133181.1, read as the reverse complement.
AATTTTAAGTGTCTAGCAACAATTAAATCATGCTTTGTGTGTATTAAATTATTAGGAAATTATTTGGTTACACTTTATTTTAAGCTGATGCAGTTACAGTGTGACTACCAAGTAATATTAATTAAGTACATGTACTTATTATATGATTGGGGTTAGAAATTGTGTTAGAGTTAGTTGCATGTAGTTTAGCATAATTCATTGTATTTACAACAGTAAGTGCATGGAACATGTAAACTACATCACCTTAAATTAAAGGGTCACCAAATATTTGAGGCTATAAATATTACTGTAGACAGCAGACAATGACAGGTGTTAAATATATATGTGGAGTATTCCTTCATGATTTTCAATGTTTTCACTCTGCTTCTCTACAGTTGTGTGTGTAACTCTGAGTACTACTGTAAACTGTTGTTTGTATGTGTGTGTTCAGCATGACAGTGATATCTCAGCATACACATATGAGAAAACCCTGATGATGGAGCAGCGCTCTCAGATCCTCAAGCAGATCAACCTCACCAAGACTGAGCGGGAACGAGAGGTACAACACCATCATCTACAAAACTATCACACGTATCAACTGTTACACATAACTTAGGCAAAGAAGCAACATGGGCTCACTTGGAAAATGTGCCCGGGTGTACATATTTGAAAACTGACAAATATGTGCTCACGGGTACATATGGCTGCATTTTATGTGTAAAACGAACGCTACACGACAATACCGCTGACGGATGAGCTTCGTATGGACGGCTTTTTTTGGGGGTGACTGGTTTGATTGGTCGCAGACGATGTTGTTCTGTTGGCTTCATTGAATATGGACCTTGAGCATGCAATGGGGCGGTTTGCTGCCGAGTGTGACACGGCTGGGATGAGAATTAGCACCTTCAAGTCCAAGGCCATGGTGCTCCACTGGAAAAAGGTGGTTTGCCATCTCTAGGTTGGAGGAAAGTGCTTTCCCCAGGTGAAGGAGTTCAAGTATCTTGGGGTTTTGATCACGAGTGAGGGAAGGATGGAATGTGAGATTTACAGATGGATTGGTGCAGCGGCAGCAGTAATGTGGTTGATGTACCTGTCCGGACATGCTGGAGGGACTATGTCTTGCGGCTGGCCTGGGAACGCCTCGGGATCCCCCTGGAGGAGCTGGAGGAAGTGTCTGGGGAGAGGGAAGGCTGGGGTTCTCTCCAAAGACTGCTGCCCCCGCAAAAAAAAAAAGCAGTAGAAAATGAAGGAATGAATGAAGGAAGGAAGGAATGAAGGAAAGAAGGAAGGAAGGAAGAAAGGAAGGAAGGAAGGAAGGAAGGAAGGAAGGAAGGAAGGAAGGAAGGAAGGAAGGATAGTTTTAGAAACCAGGAAAAAATGAAACCCAAAAAAGCAGCGGGAGGTAGCTTTTATAGTAGTTTTCAGAAGTCATGTCTTTAGATTGAGTACTGAAGAGTTCAATAAGAAAAAAACTTGATTGACTAGAAATTATTTACAAGTAATCCAAATAATCAGCAAACAATCTTGAAAGTGAATAAAAAAAATGTTTGATGTTGTTTTTTGTTTTGTTTTTTTGCAGCCCTTGTAATGTGTATGTGTGAGATACAAATGTACAATGTTTATTTTGCTAGCACACATTGTTATTCTTTGAGTTAAGAGTTAATATACAGAAAAAAAGTGTGTTTTGCATTTACATTTAGTCATTTAGCAGACGCTTTTATCCAAAGCGACTTACAAATGAGGACAAGAAAGCAATTTACACAACTATAAGAGCAACAATGAATAAGTGCTGTAGGCAAGTTTCAGGTATGTAAAGTGTAAGAAGCAAAACATTAGTTTATATATATATTTTTTTTTTGTATAGTTAGATGTGGAGCCAGAGAGGCAATTGCAGATTAGGAAGGGAAGTGGAGACTAAATAGTTGAGTTTTTAGTCATTTCTTAAAGACAGCGAGTGACTCTGCCATTCTGATGCAGTTAGGGAGTTCATTCCACTAACTGGGCAGATTGAATGCGAGAGTTCGGGAAAGCGTTTTCTTCCCTCTTTGGGATGGAACCACGAGGCAACGTTCATTCACAGAACGCAAGTTTCTAGAGGGCACATAAATCTGCAGAAGTGAGAGCAGATAAGAAGGAGCAAAGCCAGAAGTCGCTTTGTAAGCAAACAACAGAGCTTTGAATTTGATGCAAGCAGCAACTGGCAGCCAGTGCAAACGGATGAGCAACGGAGTGACATGTGCTCTTTTAGGTTCATTAAAGACCACTCGTGCTGCTGCGTTCTGCTGCATTCTGAAGCATCTGAAGTTTTGGTAATCTTCAATCAAAGCTTTTAACTACGCCCCTCTGTTAGTTTGCTATGAGGGAATGATGTGCAAAAAGAAAACCCTGCCCCTTCTCAACATTCCGTTTCAGTAAGAAGCCCATCAATATAATGAAAGAAAAGACTTAGCAACTTCCAGTTTACACACACTTTAAAAGTGACATATTACACCACTTTTTACAAGTCTCAAATGTCCCCAGAGTGTGTGAAGTTTCAGTTTAAAATATCACAGAAATAATGTTTTATAACACTTTGAAACTGACCCATTTAAGTTTTGATACTAAAGGTGCCATTTTGGTGGCTGTCGCCTTAAATTCAAATAAGAGAGTGCTCTTTTCAGAAGAGGGCGGATCTCCAAATGCCCATGTGTCGTGTCAGCATAGTGTCAGATTTAAAAGCAAGACGAATGTCAGTGGCAGTGGTGTAGTGGTTAGTGCGTCGACACATGCACTCCAGTGCTCATGGCGACCCGAGTTCGATTCCGCCCTCGCAGTCCTACGCCGATCCTTCCCCTCTCTCTGCTCCCCCTCTCTCATTGGAGGACTTTACTCTCGGTAACTTAATTCCTGGTTTTGTTCCGGAAATTATTATTTTACAAATGAAGCACTGAGATTTGGATTGTGGGCGGGGCTTGGGTGGAGTGGTGGGCGGGGCCTCTTCTCATGTAAATATTCTCCATCTTTCCTCTGTGTTCAGATCCAGAGCATCACTGATAGTTCCCGCGGCTCAATCCGCCGTAAAAACCCGGCGGCCGTCACGACTCAGCTAAGCGTCACTGAAGAGCCAGCGGCCAGCAGCAAAGAGCAGAAACCAGAAGAGGAGGTACAGAATCACTGACACACTCACAGTTTTCATCTTGCATTGCTATAACAGCCTCATTGCTTGTGCTGAACATGCTGTGATCGCAGCTTGACAGTCTTGTCTGATTTCACCGTTTTTTGTGATGCCTTTCAAAGTAATGGACACTGAAGAATCCACTCTGACTCTCTCTCTCTTTCTAAAATTATTCTTTTTTGAAAATATTTATGTATTTATTTTTGTAATTGATTAATTATGTAATTATTTTTTTTAGAAATGTTAAAAATAAATTAAAATGTGAAATTACTTTTAATTAAACAAAATGCACTTAATGTGCATGGTAATAATTTAATTGCATATTTTATGATTTAATTTAATTAAATCATAATTTATTTTAATTAATTAATTAATTTAATTTAAATTACATAAAATAACAAATGAAAGTATTCGTGCAATAAATTAATTAAAATTGTTTGTTTTTAGTGCTTTTGCAGGGTACTTTTTCAAAGCATTTGAAACTTTTATTCTTGGTTACATTTGTTTGCTCTTTATTGTTTTAATTAATTTAATTATCCCTTTTTAAAAATTATTGTCATTTTAATAATCTCTTTTTGATATGATTATTTAATTATTTTAAATTTATTTGAATCTTTTTTTTTATTTCTTATTAATATTTAAATTATGAAACTGTGTATTTGTATTAATTTAATTTGTGGTTTATTATTAGTTATAAAACATTATCGTATTAATTTAATAATCAGTTATTGTTTCTTTTTTAATGTAAATCATCATCATTTTCACTCTCATTGTAATTATATCAGTTTGTTCTGTTTATGTACTATTTAGTATTTTATTAATTTAACTATGCTTTGTGTATTATTCATATTAATATTTGAATGTTATTATATTGACTTTTATATAAGCTATTTTTATTTGTAAACTTTTTATATTTTAATGTAAATGTATTTATTGTATGTAATCATAATCATAACATCCATTATATTTTATCACTCTTCATGGATTTTTCTTCAGTTTTCGATTTCTGAAAAATGTATAAAAATAAAGACTAGAGCAACAAATTTAAAACTGGAATTAAGCATTTTAATTACATTTTATTTTATTCAATTAGATATCATTTTATTAAATGTCATTATTAACATCCATTATACTTTATTGCTGTTAATGCATTTTGATTCAGTTCTTGATTTCTGATTACAAGAATTAAAATAAAAAAATTAAATACAAAAATTAAAATTAAAATAAAAAAACCTTTTATCAGTTTTCAGAAATCATGTTTCACATTGAGTTTTTAAGAGTTTGATTAATTAAAAGTTTACTCCAATTGTAATTACATTTTTATTTTATTTTATTTTATTTTATATATTTTTTATTTTGTTTTGTTTTGTTTTGTTTTATTTTATATATTTTTTTATTTTATTTTATAATTTTTTTTGTTTGTTTTATTTAATTTAATTTTATTTATATATATATTTTATTTTTTTATTTTATTTTATTTTATTTTTTTATTTTATTTTATTTTCTTTTTTATTTTATTTTATTTTATTTTATTTTATTTTATTTTATTTTATTTTATTTTATTTTATTTTATTTTATTTTATTTTGTTTTGTTTTATTTTATTTTATTTTATTTTATTTTATTTTATTTTATTTTATTTTATTTTATTTTATTTTATTTTATTTTATTTTATTTTATTTTATTTTATTTTATTTTATTTTATTTTATTTTATTTTATTTTATTAGGCATTATTCTTGAGTTCATAAAATCTTTGCGTATTAACAGCTGTATGTTCTCCTTCTCTTCTGCCCTGGCATTCTCCACATGTATGTATGTATGTTTGGCTCCTGCCCTCTCAGTGTGTCCCTGTGTCCCCGTCCCAACAGGAGCAGCTCATTCATGATAAGAGCACGAACCCTCCGACCCCGGCCACTCCACAGTCACCCAGCGCAGACGCCCAGACGCCCGGTACCGCCGTCCAGATGACCTGGAGCGAAGTCAAGTGTGACGGAGAGCAGAACAAACCTGTTGGGGCAACAACACCCGAGGCCATCAAAGACCTCTTCAACATGAAGCCGTAAGACCATACTGATGGAGCTTACATTCACTGGAAGAAACAATCAAGAGTTT
>NC_133181.1:58105000-58142500 GCF_049306965.1 Danio rerio | reverse complement strand
TTATATAAATATCTATTTATTTATTATTTCTTTCTTTCTTAGCTTTTATTTCTTAATTTATTTTTTCTTTCTTTATTTTTATTAGTTTATTTATTTATTTGATATATTTTTATTTATTTATAATTATTTATTTTTCTTTCTTTAATTTCGTTTATTTATATTTTATTCGTTTATTTTTAAATTTATTTTATTTATTTATTTTTATTTATTTAATAATTTTTATCTTTGTTTATTTTATTTTATTTTTTGCATTTATTTATTAGTTTGTCTTTCTTTGTTTGTTTTAAAAGAAATTTAGTTTGTATTTATTTATTGTATTTTTATTTATTTATTTATTTTTATTTATTTATTTTTTTTTATAGTTTATATCTTTTTTCTATCCTTATTTATTTGATTAGATTATTTTTATTATTTATTTATTTATTTATTTTTGGCTGCATATTAGTACTTATAAAGTACAGTATAATTCTACATTCCCAATTATTAATTCCTGTTATATTTAATAATAACTAATATCTAACTATTAACAAGCAGCAGTTAAGTGTTGATTGAGCTAAAAGTCTTAGTTAACAGTCTATTAATGGCAAGAATTGTACCCTAAAATAAAGTGTGACCTCCTTTTGTAAATGATTAGTGCATGCTACTCAAAAAAAAAGCATAAAAGTTGCTCCATTTATACTTTTTTAAACTCCAATTACATTTTCTCACACTTATTTTTGGTTGGGTGGGTAAATTAAGTGACAACTGCATTTCATGTTGACTTTAAGCAGGATCCTCTGCACAAACACCTGTTGTTCTACTTCTGTGTCTGTGTAGTCTCCTCAACCTCCTCCGTGTTTTGTTTCTCGTCCATTCCTAGCTATCCCCCTGCCAAATACAGTCACAATATGTGCCAAAAAAGCGAGGCTGGCAGGGTGTGCGACAAGCGAGAGTCTATCAGTGTAACCCACACTGTAATTAGCAAAAGAACGAGCTTAAAAAAAAATTCCCAGCCACTCTGAAGTAGTGTAAATAGTGCGTTATTATTGAATATCAGTGTAGTATCTTGAGTTGTGAAGATTCCGGTGAAGAAACGCTGTTGTTTTACAGGGTCAGGGTGTTTTTGGGTGGCTACAGGATTCACTATGGCGGCTTGAAGTACTACAGTACCGAACCTCCCCTCCACAACAAGCACTCAACCTGCACTGACAGCCACTGTGTAACAAATGATTTAATGAGTCTGTGGGTTCATTAAATGAACGTGAGTGTGTGTGTGTGCATGCATGTGTGTATGTGCGTGTGTGTGTGTGTGTTGCATCCTTGAGCAAACAGAAGTTGCCCATATCTTTAGTTTTATTCCCATTTTGCTGAAAAGAAACCTACGTTTGTTGCATTTACAGATAAATCAGCTATTTTAGACAGAATCTATATTATATTTGGTGGGTTACACCGGAAATGCGTCACAGAGCTATACCCTGCTGAAAAATCCAGCTTAAACCAGCCTAGGCTGGTTGGCTGGTTTTAGCTGGTCGACCAGGCTGGTTTTAGAGGGGTTTTGGCCATTTCCAGACTGGTTTCCAGCCATTTCCAGCCTGGTCTTAGCTGGTCAGGCTGGGAGATGACCAGCTAAAACCAGCTTGACCAGCTTAGCCAGGCTGGGAGCCCAGCCAAAACCAGCTATGTCCAGCTTAAACCAGGCTGGTCAAGCTGGTTTTAGCTTGATTTAGCTGGTCATTTTCCAGCCTGACCAGCTAAGACCAGGCTGGAAATGGCTGGAAACCAGCCTGGAAATGGCCAAAACCCCTCTAAAACCAGCCTGGTCAACCAGCTAAAACCAGCCAACCAGCCTAGGCTGGTTTAAGCTGGATTTTTCAGCAGGGTATATATATATATAGAGAGAGAGAGAGGATTATAGTATTTGATTGTATTGCCAAACATCGATTTCACTTGTGCCATAAGACTGACAATGTGAACTTGTCAGCTGAGACAAACACTGAAGACGTCGTCACTTTAAATGCTAACTCTGCATCGACCAAATTAACTGCAATTTACTATATGTGAGATAACCCCAAGTCTATATTGGCTTGGTGTAAGACCTACAGAATGGCAGCTAGTATTTTTGTATTGCTCTGCTGTTGCGAGAAGCAAATTTGTGTGATTTCGAAGAAGTAGATTGCTGTCATTATCAACAAAGCCGCACACGGATCCATTTTGGGCGTTGCCATAGTAACAAATGATTTTTGAGTCCACAAACAGCTCGGAATAGACTCAGAGTTGTGGTTTTGGTAATTGCGGTAATTCCAGCGAAAAGTGAACGCAGATTGAGCTGTTTCGACAAAGCGTGATGGGTCAAATAACATCCAGAAATCTGAACTCTATGCAGCGTGAGTGTAATGCATTTGCCAAATCGAACGAGATTACTTGCTAAATGAACCTCTGCGTTTATTAAATCAGAATGTGTATTTTTTTGAGAGCATAATATATGTGAAATTGGGAAATCATATATTCATTCTATTATTTATTTTTGTAGGGATAGGCTATTTTATACAGGCTTGTTTTCGCAGAAATACCAACATTGCATATACATATATATACTCGCCGGCCAGTTTATTAGGTACACCTGTCCAACTGCTTGTTAACATACATTTCTAATCAGCCAATCACATGGCTGAAGCTCAAGGCCTTTGTGCATGTAGACATGGTCAGGACGATCTGCTGCAGTTTAAACCGAGCATCAGAACGGGGAAGAAACTTGATTTAAGTGACTTTGAACGTGGCATGGTTGTTGGTGCCAGACGGGCTGGTCTGAGTATTTCAGAAACTGTAGATCTACTGGGATTTTTACGCCAACTATCTCTAGGGTTTACAGAGAATGACCCGGAAAAGATCAAATATCCAGTGAGCGGCAGTTCTGTGGGCGCAAATGCCTTGTTGATAACCAACTCAAATTACCACTCGCTACAACCGAGGTCTGCAGAAGAGCATCTCCGAACACACAACACGTCCAACCTTGAGGCAGATGAGCTACAGCAGCAGAAGACCACACCGGGTGCCACTCCTGTCAGCTAAGAACAGGAAACTGAGGCTACATGTTGGAAGAATGGAGTGGAAGAATCACATCATGAATGTGCAGCCGACAAATCTGCAGCATCTGCGTTGATGCTATCACCTCAATATGGAGCAAAATCTCTAAGGAATATTTTTCAGTAGGCAAAAAGGGAGTCCAACCCAGTACTAGTAAGGTGTACCTAATAAAGTGGCCGGTGAGTGTATACAAACAAGCCCACAATTATTCATACCCCTAGGCTATGAATAAATTCAGGCTTGAATGTATGTGTATACACGAATATATAGATAAAATATATACACAAATATATATAACTTGAATCTCACTGGTGGTAAAGTAGTTTACAAAGTGATTACAGATTAGTTTATGTTCACACATGGGAAAACCTGTCATAAGATATGAATGCTGCTGCTAACGTATGGATAGATTTGAATCGTGCGTGTACATAGAGCGAACAAATAAATATATAAGGTATATTGACGAGGGGAGGGGTTGACGCTGAGATTGCATACAAGTATCAGCGTTTGCATCGAAGACGACTTCAGCCTTATATATATATATATTCAGCTTTATCATAGTTCGTTTATTTTGTATTCATTTAACCGTGATTTTTTTTCAAGATGAATCTGAACAAAATGCAAAATGTGTCGAAACACATTTTTTACGAAGTACTGCCTGCGTAGACTGAGCCTCTGATGACGTTTCGACAATTAGTTCACATGACGATGTTTTAACGAACACTTTTACTCCTGTTTGCATGGTGTGTGTTGGAAAAAAAAAATTGTTCGATTTTCGTAACGTGAAAAGAGAAGTTCCTGGTAAATTGTCGAGGCAGCTTTTTCAGCACGGATATCCAGGAAACAATATATATGTGTTTAGCATTCTTACGTGTACACTTAGTCTAGCGGGATACTTGCTAGATACTTGTTTTTGACTTTGTATATAATAGCGCTCTTGAGACACCGTAGCTACAGGAACGTGGTTCCCTGTTGTGTTTTGTTAGGACGCTTTTAGTACACACCAGAACAAAAAAACAAACTTTTATTGGTTTTCAACGGTAACGTGCAATATTGATTTCATTGGGAAACGATATGTATGCTGTATTTTCATTCTTTTGTTTCGCTAGTTTGCCCACGAGTCTGCTTCTCGTAGAATAGTCCATCGGCGCGCTTTGTATGCTAGAGTGTGCGTCACATCTGTTCTATGGTGGCTGAGATAGAAATGCACTTTATACAAAGTTAACGTTATTCACGTGACGATTGAGTTGCCAGAATCGTGAGCATGCCAGATCCATTTCAGCACCGATGCCTCTAGTGGCGAAAGTGTGCACTGCATCGGCCGCACAGCGAGAGTTTTTGTTCGCTGCAGTAACATACTACCTGAACATACTGACTTTATTATGCTGTAAAAAAATTTAAAGTGTGTGCGTGCGTGTGTGTTTGCTGTTTATTTGGCATGAATTTCTAGCATTTCTTGTAATTTATTGAAAACGATGAAAAGAGTATACGTAGATGTGTAAAAAAAAAAAAAGAAGATATATTTATAATACAAATCACTGAGTTGATGTGGTGACATCATATCCCTCCCATAATCCCTCTTTTCACTCCCTACGACGTTTCCACTGAACCTACGAGCACTGTTTCGATGTGATCACCTTAAAATTATCGATTAAAGACTATAAAACAAGCGCTTCCACTGCTGGGCTTGGCTCTATTCAAACTGACAGTGGACACTCCATTCACAGCGTATCTCTTTCCTTTAACATCTCACGATTAATGCCTGCTTGTGTGTAGCAAAAAAAAAAGTGTTTTATATTCCTTCGATGAGGAATAGCAAGGCGTTCGACACATCTCGGAAACAAAAAAGGGCTCTGAATAACAGTCTGTGTACTTGCTTCTGGAGTTTGACCCACGCAACTGGATATTCTCTAAAATATATGGGAATCTCGCTTTATGGTTTTAATCCTACACTCTTGAAAATAATGGATGATCATTGCTTCTTTGTAGTTTAGGTTCTGTTATTTAGTTATTTGCTTTACGTGTTTTTTATAGTCTAGGACAGCGTTAAAATATAGTTTGCACTTTCTTTGAAGTTTAGGATCTGCAGAGATTTTTTTTCTTTACAGCATGTTTACACTCTTGAAAATTAAGGCATTGCCATTGATTGTCCCATGACATTTCTATGGCACTATGGTTTTGGTAAATTTTCCTTCGGCTTTTAAAATGTTCCTCACGCTAAAACACAAATGTTCATAGTCATATGTTAACACAACAATATATATAAAACACAAGTCATAGTTCAATCAAAAGGAAACTTTACATATTATTTACTCTTCCTCTTGTGACTCCAAAACTTTATTCTTTTTTATTTTTTTTCTTCTGATAAACACAAAAGAACTTGTTTTAAAGAAAGCTAAATACCTGTAACCATTGACTTAGTAGAAAACTAAGTCCATAGTAGGGAACATAGTATGTGACCATAGTAGGAAAATCAAATACTTTGACATAAATGCCCTGTAAAAAATTATAAGATTCAATTAGTCCTGACAGCATATGTTTTTAGGTCATTGTAACTTATTAATCTAAGGGTGCTTTCACACCTGTGAATCAATTCAGTTGTTCCGAAACAGAGATAACAATTGTTACATTGTTGCTCTTTGCTCTTGGAGCGGTTCGCTTTCACACTGCAAAGTTTCTAATCGGACCAAAAGAGCTAAAACAAGTCACGTGCGAGTAAACTCTCCTCACATTGGTCAGAGTGTCAGGGTTTATTTTGCAGCGTCCCGCTCAGCTGTCAGGAGAGGTGGTGGTTTAGTGGTGATCGACAGGGTGCGCGCGACGTGTCTGAGGAGAGATAGAGTGGGGAGGGGTGAGAAGGGTGCGCGACGATGCCTATTTGAGGACCGGGAGGGAGACGCGAGATTACCGGGAGATCATCACTCGTTTGCGGCCACCGGAGACTCGCGAAACTTCCCGCCATGCTCATAATTTTCTCTTCATATAGCCGGATGCCTATTACATATCCATAAAACACTGTGATATAACCGCGCTCGAATCGGATCGCCTTCTCACTGCAATCAAACCGCTCCAGGGTTCGTTTCAATGGAGCCGAGACCACCTCATTCAAGCAATCACGGAGCGATTACTTTGGCGCGGAACAGAGCGTGATTGCCCTGTTCACATATATTAGTATATAGTTAATCATATTTTAACTTGATTGTATAAGTTACGCAAGCTGTTTTAAGTCAGTTTAACATAATATAAACTTATTGCACTCATAAGATTAATTTGATTCAGCTTCAAAATTTAAGGCAACCAGGATTTTTTACAGTGTGGTTACAGGTTTCCAGGTTTTTATCTTCTTTTGTGTTTTACACGTCTTACGGGTCAAACAGGTTAAGAACAAGCAAAGGGTGAGTAAGGGGCCGATCACACTGAATGCGGTTTTTGTGTTGAGAGGCGCCTATTTTTAATGATTTATTAAGTGTTTTGCATGCTGCTTATGTGCCCGGCACGCCTCTCGTTTTAACCGCCTGCTGCGCCTCGCATTTTTGTCCTTGCAAACTCCGCTCGCAGTTGAAAAATGTAAACTCTGAGCAGGGCCGATTTAACCAATGCATTATGGGCACAGGCACAGGGGCCCATCCGCACTTAGGGCCCCTGCGAGGGGGGGGAAATGCAGATTTTGGAGTGTCTATTTAGGATAAGTGCAAGTAGTGCACCTCGTTGGAATAAACTAGTTAAGCGGTTCACGCCCATCACCGTTTGATTGACAGAGACAACATAACTGAAGAGCGCAACAGACAGCAACGTGAGTGGCGTATCTCATAAGGCGCACAGCAACATATTTTGACACGATTGATCGTGAACCAGGTTCGAATCCAGTGTCTGATGAACACGTTCTTCTTTTTTCTCCCACTACATATCAGATTTTGCCTATTCGAGGAAGACAAGTAGGAATCATTAATAAGTGTGTGTATTATGGAGGACTGTTTCTTAGAACTGGATTGGAGAGGTGTTATATCCAAATCATGTGCATTATAAGTTTGTAGAAGTTATACATTAAAAATACCCTTAGATATACATTTTAGTACTGCTTCAGTGAACTTGAACAAGCATATTAAAATCCATTAATTTTCACTAGTCGTATTAGTATTTTTTTCAAAGTGTGCTTTAAAAATCAGTTAAATCTCTGTAGACTAGAAATATTTGTACAATATATGATTTAATAAAAATGTGGGCAATACATTATAGATTAAATTTATTTAACAAATATTATATTAATCTTATTTTTTTAATTCAACTATAGGGTTCGGCTAGGTAGGAGGCCTACAAGACATTGTGCCCAGGGGCCTCTGGATTATGGATTCGGGCCTGACTCTGAGAGGAAAAAGCAAGTTATGTGTCAGTCGCTTTCTATTAAAAGATTCTTTAGTGAACTAAACAGCAGGGGGCGCTCAACCTGCGGTCTGTGTGAGTCCTAATGCCCCAGTAAAGTGAATGGGACACTATACTGTCAGTGAGCGCCGTCTTTCGGATGAGACGTTAAACTGAGGTCCTGACTCTCTGTGTATAGCTCTCTCACCAATAGCGTCGTTACCCTGTGGCTGCCATCACATCATCCAGGTGGATGCTGCACACTAATGCGACATTCACACGGGGCTTCAGCGTCAAGGCTTCTCATTCACTTTGAATGGGTGACGTCAGGCGTTGCTGAACTGCATTGTGGATGCGTCGGCGTTGCTTCAGAGGCATTGCTCGCTGCAGAAGTTGGGACTAGCTCAACTAGACGGAAGCGTCAGCCAATCAGATCGCTGTATGCAAATACACCAGCTAGACAGTTGCCTATTGCGGACTGAATTTCATTGGCTGACGCTTCTATGATGATCGCTTCAGCCCCAACTTCAGATATACCTTCAGTCAAGCGTTGACGCTGAAGCCCTGTGTGAATGGGACGTAATGGTGGTGTGGGGTGACCCCCACATGATAGTGAAGTGCTTTGGGGTATGGCTATACGCAATAAATGCACTAATAATAATAATAATAATAATAATAATAAATATCACATTACTTACTTTCCTACATAATAAACATCCTGTTCTTCTAGGATCGTTTTAAAAAGCCTTTTACTTTTAAGAGTGTACGCTGTAAAAAATACAAACAATAATCCATAAAGTAGCAGTTTTCCATATTCTGTGACTCGTGTTTTTATTTATTTATGCTTTTAAATTGCATTATGGGATCTTGATCTTTCTTTCAACAACTTTTAATCTCGAAAAGCTCGAAAAAGTTACTTTCATGAACGTTTTTAATAGTTTAAAGCAGTGGTTCTCAAACTTTTTTCATCAAGTACCACCTCAGAAAACAATTGTCTCTCCAAGTACCACCATACAGAGGAGTATTGAAATACAGTAGCAGTAGCGTAGTTGGCCCTAAGCTACAGCTTTGCACAGTTCAAAAATGTGGCAGATTAATTCCTACTATTAAGAATATCTATTATTGTCAGGCACTTTAAACATCATAAATAGTCTGAACATTAACACTGTACTGTGCTTATATGTAAAACAAACAAACAAACAGACAAGAAAACTAAAAACATTAACGTTTAAATTAAAATCTTCTGTTAAAAGTTAAAAATGGTACGTTACTGTACTTAAAAATCCTGTACTTAAATGTAAAGAATTAACGTATAGTAGCCAACTCATCAACACCTGGAATGTTGCCTGGATCTCATAAATATAGACTTTATGTCATCATATATTTATATATAAATCGTTTTTGATAAATTTTGAAATATGTGTAGCATATATATGTGTGCTCTAGCGACAGACAGTAGAGGCCATGGTCTTTAGCCTCTTTGGTAGAGTGCCCGACTCCCATGCGGAAGGTCGCTGGTTTGAAACCAGCTCAGAGCGGGTTGGGTGGCGTAGAGCCGGCGGGGTTACATTGGTGCCGTGACCCGGATGGGAGTGAGGTTTAGAGGGCTGAGTGTAACGGAGGCCAGCTAGTGTGTGCTGTGCAGGTAAACCTCACTCCTCTGACCTCTAAAAGGTGCTCTAGCGACAGACGCTAGAGGCCATGGTCTTTAGCCTCCTTGGTAGAGTGCCCGACTCCCATGCGGAAGGTCGCTGGCTCGAAACCAGCTCGGAGCAGGTTGGGTGGCTTAGAGCCGGCGGGGTTACACATGTAGACATGACATTTTTGATTCCTCCGCATACTACTTGAAGGAAGCCCGTACACGTACCACAGTTTGAGAACCACTGGTTCAAAGTGATATATTGTGTGGGTTGGTGTTGAATGTTACCTACAAAACCCTTGTAAAAAAAACTGCCACTACATTTTCTCTTATTTTACAGACCTATTACAACTCATTACTATTAACTCTTTTATTATTTCAAACTACTAAAATGTCAATAAAAGTCACTTTGTTAAACTGTAGAGTTGAATTTTTAGCATTAAAAGTCGACAGAGCAGAGATCAACATCCCATAACACAATTCACAATCGTAAATAAACAGAAAACACACAAAATATGGAAACTATTAACTAACAGATATGTTGTGTACAGTGTAGATCAAATCCATTTCAGTCTTAAGAGGTTTTAAAGCATTTTTTCTTAAGATTAAGAGATCAAAATGGCATCAGACTGTAAATCGCTTTTGGTTTTTTATTAAAGACCTTACTTCTCAAGAGTCTCCTCATGACATTTACCTCTGAAGGCCTGTATTAGTTTTTCCTTTGTGAACTCTAATGGAAACAGTACAGCTCTTCATGCATGTGAACGATCCGTCCATGAGCTCTGATAGGGTCCAAAATCCTCAAATCTGAATCCAATCCATCTGAAGCAGTTGAAATAGAGCCAGGACCCGGGTTCGTTGTCCTGTTCAACGCATGCACATTATCCTGAACAAACTGATATACGATATATATATAAATATATAAATATTTAAATGTTTTGTGATAAACAGTATTACGTTCACGCTGGTTTATTTAAGTTCTTTTGATTGTAAATGTGTTCTTTTTAACCAGATGTTCGATGTTGTGCACAAAGATTATTATAACATTTTTTTTTTGGATCAACTTAGTATGAATGAATAGTGAGTGGTTTACGGGGTCTATTTTTTACTATGGGTAGTTTAGCCAAGACAAAGATCATTTTACTTTTACTACAGCTGTCGCTAAGTTCGTTTATTTGAAGAACCGATTACCAAAGTCATTTATGTTAACCTGGGTATGTGTTTAGTCTATTTTAATCTCTCATTCTCACTGATTTAAAAAGAAACCTGAGGTAAATAGTGAAAATATTAGTTAAAAGGTTTGTATTCATGCCTCAAATACATAAATTGGCAGCTATGTACTCTTTTAAATGTGAAACAATTATGGAAACATATATATATATATAATTATTAATACATTTTTGAGCAATTCTAAAGCAAATCTTACTCAACTAATTGTACTACCGTGCATTTACCCATATAAAGGTATAATGATTTAATATTTAATTAATTTATCTTACAAAATTATAATCTGAAAGTCATATACTTTTATTTTTGTAATGATTAACAATTATTAATAAATAATTAATCAATGTCTCAAATTAAACAATCAACAGTTTTGATTGATTTAAACTTTTTATAATTTGACTGCCCAAAAAAGTACATTTATCGTATATTTTTCTCAACTAATCTGTTTGGACAGGCAGATTTAGATCTATATTTATTTTGTGTTGCTTTAATAGCTACAGCATTGTTGCAAATAATAAATATAGATATTGCTGAAATAAATAATCACAGATGACAATAAGAGTGATGAACATATTTGTTTTTGATTGGATTTCGATTCTGAGTCGCTTCGGGCGATTCAATAATCATAACTGGTTGCAAACAACACTGCAATTAATTGTTAGATCATTAGTTTGTCACTGAAATCCCTCAGGCTTGTTTTTGATTCACTTGAAATTAAAACAGTCTATGAACATTTGAAGAGAAAAGTGGTGGATAAATGAATTATATTTATTTATTCATTTATTTATTTATTGTCTATTCTGGGTCATAATGCCATGTAGTGTTTTTGTGTATTTTTTACGTTATAAGTGTGCGCGTGTGTGTGCGTATGTATGTGTGTGTACACTAATGTACACACAGCAGATCTGGGACCATAGGCAATTGTGGACGGGGGTCCATGTAAATAAACCCAAACTTGTTCGTGTTGAGGTGTTTATTTTTTGTGTCGGTGTAAGTTGAATATTTAAAAAAAAAAAGATAAATAATGAGTATTATCTATTGTGTTTCACGGTACATAAAGAAAACGATGTAGTTTTATCTTACATTTCAAATGCTTTATCTCTATGGCTTCTGCAAAACTCCCATTCCATTTTATAGATCTGTCAGCACAAAATGCAATAAACGAATACCATTTTATTACGGGTTATTTGACCGAGTCTTCATTCTGAGCAGGTTTGAATGGCTGTGAATTGAAATGTTGTTTATTTTACACACCTGATTATTATGAGCTCATTCATTAGTACAGGGTGGTTTGGGGTGAGGGTGACCCCATAGTTGACGCTTAATTAACGCTTTAAAACTAGATGTATGGGAAGTCAGCTTTTCAAATATGGGAAAAGATATTCTCCTGTGTATTTTAAATAATAATATTAATAATTTAAGTGAATGGATAACTCAAATATACATTTGAACACCCCTGTGACGGGTCATACCACTATTGTGTACGTGTATAAAACATCCTGCTGAGACAGGGGGGTTTCGTGAAGATCATGTGAATCTCAGGGAGAAAGAAGCATCTAGTTTCTCACAGGACCCGTTCTCTGTTCTCGGGCTCTGCAGAGTTTGTTTTTCCAAGATAACTTGGCAAGGCCAGTCTCCACAAGATGAGTCCATTCTCTGCGTTCTTGGAATTGAGAAACAGCCAATAAGTTCCAGCTAACCAACATTGTTAAAATATATTCTTCTGAGTTAAAATGCAAAAAAAAAAAAAAAAGTTTTGGATTTAAGGCAGAGGTTCAGAATTTTGCACTTTTGGGTAAACTATTCGACTGATGTGTGTGCATTTTCTTTATAGTCAGCACACGTAAAAAAAAAAAAAAAAGAAAAAAAAAAGTAGATTAAATGAAAGCCCAACAACTCCAGTATCTAAAAATGAATTTATTAAATCAGAAGTGGGAAGGTATATATACAATCCACAAATTCCATATAAAACAACAGAAACGTTTCCAACTAGGTGGCACAATCATGCTCCGTTATCTTCAAACACAGAGGTGTAAAAATCTAAACAAACCGTAAAACACAAACTCACAAATGCGTCTTGAGGTTGTTGTTTTTTTAATCACAAATGGAACCGAACGAAAAAATAATTTATCATTCAAACCTTATGGATTCCCACCATTGATTTCAGTAATGGCGGGAGTAATGGGAAAGGGACTGTGAACTGGGATCGACGCTCTGGGCCATTCCCTGTGCAGACCGCAAGCCTTGACCCACAGAGCCTATGTTCACCAGCTGGTTGATTGGGCCGCTCTGAATCAGCGTATCCAATGCTTTCTGCACACTGGGGTTGTCGAAATTGATCCCGGTGCCGGCGGTGACTGTTGGTCTAGCTGCTCCTGCGGGAGCAGCCATACGTGCAACTGGAGGCCTGAGCGTGGGCCGAGGGCTAATGCTGCTCTGTGGCTGGACGGTGGCGACTTTGGGCAAGGCGGAGACTGCTGCCTGAAGGCTAGTGGTCTGGGTTAGAAGGCTGGGTGGGTAACCCTGCGTTTGGGCTGCTGGAGCGGGACTGGAGGCCACAGATGAGCCACTGCCGCTGTTGAAGATGCTGAGGATTTTAGCTTGGAGCTCCTGCTGGTTGGTTTGGGCAGGAGCGGACGCAGGGGTCAGATGGCTAGTCTGGAGGCTCAGGCTGGAGTATGTGGGCTGAGCTGGAGCCGAAATGGCCTGTGTGGGCTGAGAGGGCTCGAGGGTCGCAGATGAAGGGTGGGGTCCTGGAAAGAGAGCATGAAGTATAAGGTAAGTCATGATGGCTGATGTGTAACATGTTATTTCTTAAAGGTCCCATGAAGTGCTTTGAAATGTGCAGTTTTTAAATGGACAATTCACGTAATCTCGACTGGGAAATAAAAAAATGGGGGGGGGGGGGTGGGCAGAGTAGCTCCTCCTTTTTTAAAAACAGCCAATTGCATTTTGTTTCATTACAGCTCTGCCAATGAAAGTGGTTGAGATCAAGTGCAGCTAATGGAAAGTGTCTTAGGCCGTACTCACACTAGGTACAGTTGCCTCGAACCGGGCCAAAGCACGCGTGTGTCTCTAGTTATATCGTTTCAGTTGTTCGATAAGCCGTCAAATATTTCGCCAAACAGTCCTTAGGGATGCGGGGACACGCAGTCAGATATTTCGCCGAACAGATCCGCCACTTTTGGTGCTCATAAACAATCATTAAGCTCTCGTGCTGCAGGAATGAGGAGGTCTGCTGAAGGCGCGCAGCTGTCGTGCAGTGAGGGGTTTGCGTCTTTAGTAAACTACGGCAGTTTGCGATCACTGAACAGTAAGAATGACTAATAAATCCATATGAAACAGTGCCTTAAAGTCACGTCTCGCTTTCAGTTTTGGGCTTTGGCGCGTTTTGCACTCACACACAAGTGTACCAAGTGAACCCAAGTGAACTGGGCTCAGGCACACCTCTTCCAACCGGGCCAGGGCCGGCCAAGTGAACCGTGCTTGAGCCCGATTCAGCGCACTCACACTTCTCAAACGATCCGGGAAACGAGCCTGGGCACGGTACGGATGGCATAGTGTGAGTAGGCCCTTAATGAGGGCAGGGAATGTCAGACACTAGAGAGCATTTGACTGGTCAGAAGATTTGAGTATGAGGTGAAGTCAAAAAAAATCCTTGATCCATTTTGGAGGAAGAGACAAACTGCAAGCTTTAAGGCTGATTTGTACCTCTGCATCTATCGCACGTGTATGCTACGGCATAGCCTACACATTAGCGCACAGCCCTACACCATGGCTGACGGCAAAAAAAATGTAACTACACGTCGCAACGATGCGTAGCGTAAGCTCTATGATTGGTCGCTTGGTAGCGCTGATAAGTCTGGATGAGGCCGAGAGCCACGCGAGTTCCTTTACTTTGTTGAACACAAAAGAAGACATTTTGAAATAAGATGCTTGTAACCATTGACTTCCACAAAATTTGTTTTTCCTACCATGGAAGTCAATGGGTACGATCAACCAGCCTTCTTCAGAAAATCTTCTTTTGCGTTTAACAAAAGAAAGTCAAATAAGTAAATCATTTTAGGGGCGAACTGTGCCTTTAACTTCTCACCCTCGTGTAGTCTCAATCCCATGAGACATTCGTTTATCTTCAAAACACAAATTAAGATACTTTAGATAAAATTCTGGAGCACTCTCATCCTCTATAGACCGCAAGTGTCATAGATGCTCTGACCAAAAAACAGTCAAAACTTTTTGACTTGAGAGGTTCAACTGTAATCATATGAAGCTTCAGAAACACAAACTTTAAAACTGGCTTCATGTCTCTGCCCATAGTAAACGCTAACCTTGATCTGACGTGGAACAGAAGATCCAAGTGATTATAAATCATATTTCCTAAATCATTTTACTGATTTTGGAGCGCGATATGATTACAGTAGAACCACTAAAGTCACATGTAATGTCTTCACTTTCTTTTTCTTTGAGCATTTCGGGACACTTCTATAGAGTAGGAGAGAGATTTAAAAAAAATGTTCAATTGTGTTCTGAAGTTGAACCAAGTTCTCAGAGGATTGGAGCAACATGAGGGTAATTAACAGAAATTTTATTTTATTTCGTGAACTAGCCCTTTAATACAGCAATAGAAGTTACCTGCGTCAGTAGTGCTCCTGACAAGACGATCACGTTTATCTCTGAGATATTCGATCAGCCTGGCTAGCTCTTCTGGAGTCATAAACCTGAGGTGCAAAGATAAACAGTCAATTCAACTATAACCAGTTAAACAGCAAAAAAGCTATTTGCCATTAAATAAAAAAAAAATTGACAACTAAAATACTGTCAACTAAATGACAAGTAGACAATTTTTTTAAAAAGTTTTAAATTGTGATTATTAGGCAAATACAAAATCACGATAAGGTACCGTTTGTTAAAATGAATGCATCTACTAACATGAACAAACAATGAACAATACATTTATTACAGTATTCATCCAAGTTAAAGTTACTAACTAACAAGCACAGTGTTGGATTATAATAATGCATTAGTAAACATTAGGGATGTAACAATATTGTAAATACCGTCATACCGCAATAGTAATTTTTTTCAATATTACCGTAGTCACATCACTCAATAAATCATATCTTTCTGTCCCAGAAACCTCAGTCCCAAATGAGAGTTGTTTTTTTTTCTGTTGCATGCCCAGAGATCCCAGCTTATACCAGATTATAGTTATATGATAATTTTCCTTAAAAAACCCATCTCTAAGTGAGTGAGTGATTAAATGTTGAATGTGATGAGTTTTCAACAAAACTAAATTAAAACTTTATTTTTTTTATATGGTTTAATAGTTTTTTGTTATTAAAATTGAAAAATTGAAGTTCCTGTTTTGAAACTTACAGATAGATGGCTAATTTGTATGTCATTGATATGTTCAATGCTAAGGTAAATAAACATTTGGAATTTTTTTCGAGTCTTTTCATTAGTTTTGTTTTTCCTGTAAATATTCAATAAATACCGTACCGTGCCATTCATACCGAGGTATTATTGTACCGTGAAATTCTGATACCGTTACATCCCTAGTAAACATTGAACTTTGGTTAATAAAATCTGTTCAATTATTGTTCATTCTTTTGTTTATTTTAGTAAATTTGTTAAATAAATTAAACTTTACCGAACAAACAAACTATAAGCAACCTAAAATGTCAATCTATTCCAAATATTTGCATCTTTCAAAGATGCATAAAAAAAAAATCATGTTTATAATGTTAAAAAAACACTTTATTTTTATCCAAAGACAATCTGAAAAAACAATCATGACTTCTAAAAACATATTAACAACAAAGTTCAAATTGTTAATATATTATTAAATTATATAATAGTTATAAATCAATTAATACATATATAGAAAGCATAAGCGTAAAAAAAAAACACACAAAAAAACCATCCCAAACCATCAGATGCTACTGTTTTTGACGTACCTGCCCTCAGACAGCAGCGTAATCGCAGTCAGGACAGAAACCGGATGACCCTCTCTTTCATGTTCCCTCATCAATACGTCATCAGCCATCTTGGCTGCCTTCCTTGCAATTTCGTCTCTTTCTTTAGCGCGGTGCTCAACTTTAAAGGTTTCAAAGTTGTGCGCCACCAGAACCATAGCATCCTGAATAGGCATGTTCCTGTGCTCTGCAACAACAGAAAGAGATCACGTGCTCATCTAAATTATTAATCTGTTATGATAAATATATTGGCTTTTTTAAATACTGGATTAGTTTTAATCGCTGTGGTGTTTGGTTGCAAAGAAATGTTACATTTTTAAAAGGTATAAAATGAAAAAAGGCTATTTACACTCAAGAGGTAACAAATCCTTAAGTTTAACACAAAAGATGATACTTTGAAGAATGTTAGACTGTAACCATTAACAGCTTTAGCAGAAAACAATATATACACCATGGAAGTAAATTCTTCAAACTATCTTCTTTTGTGTTCAACAGAAAAAAAAGTAACTTGTAGAGGTTTAAAACTTTTCTTTTCGATTAGTTAATGATTAAAAATTAGTTGTGAAAGGACACATACCTTGTGGTGTCCCAAAGAGGATATTGACCGTACAGGAACGATGAACTTGGTGCTGCTGGGTAATGATGATGGCAAATGGCGTACGAGCCCGGCTCACATCCTCCAGAGCTTGAGTTAAAGACACTTCAGTATTCAGAAAGATTAGATCCACCACCATACCCAGATCCCGAACCTTCCTGCCCACCGTTTCAGCATATTCCCTGCACATACACACACACACACACACACACATTTACCCCGGTAAAATAAAAAAATAAAAAAACATTCTAGTTCAAAATGTTTTTAGTTTTCAAGGCTCACTTTTGCAGCTTGTTGACCACTATGACAGAGCAGTCCACTGGTCTCTCAATGTCATATCGCTTCTGCAGCTCTTCATAATATTGGCGGTAGAGTTCGTTTCTGCGCCGCTCTTCAGGACGTATGCGCTCTTCTGTCAATGCAGAAACAAACACTTAGCAAGCATTGAATTGAATTATATCGTATCACAGGGGTTTTCAAACTCGGTCCTGTCCTGCAAAGTTTAGTTCCACCCCAATCAGACACACCTGGGCTAGCTAATTAAGCTCTGAAGCTGCGGTCACACTGGACTTTTCTCCCCCATAGACATCCATTCGTATGCACGCGAATGCGTCAGACATGCGAAATTGCATCACGTGACTGTGCGAGACGAATCGAAAATTCAAACATGACCTCTCTGCACAGAAACGTAAAATATGGACCAATCGCTTGCTTTTATAACTGTCTAATCATCTTGTTTAATCCCACCCCTTATCGCTGCTCTGTACGACAGAATTTCGCAAGCTCAAACTCTAATGTGACCGCGGATTTACTTGGCTTTCAAGAAACATCTGTGCAGGTGTGTTGAGGCAAATTGGAGCTAACATCTGCAGGACACCAGCCATCCAGGACCAAGTTTGAGAAGCCCTGTCCAGGGCTCTAAATTAACCTTTTTACTTGGTAGCACTGGTGCTCCCATCTTTAAATATTTAAAAGCCTCAGAAAAAATGTAGGAGCACCCACCAAAAATGAATGAGCACCATTGCAAATTGTATATTAAGGGATTTATTGTATTTGAAAACAACATCAATTAGGACTAACAAAAAGCAGAAACAACTATCTAACTAATGCTGTGATGACTTAATATTTGTGCAATAATTCCAAAATGAATGTCTAATAATTATAAAATATTAATGATAACGATGATGTCAATGATGCTAACAATGCTTTACATTTCTCATTATGATGCAGCCTTGAATGTGCTTGAGTGCGAGTTATTTGCTATAAAAGTCCCACTGTTAATTTATGAAAAACACATGTATGGTTTGCATCAAACACAAAAGAAGCATTTGAGTAAGAAATATTTATTTTGCACTATTGTTTTCATATGCGTGTCAATTTAATAAATACTATTTCTGCTACAAAACAAACGAAAGATTATAATAAATCATTCCATTCAATGCTAAAAGCTGCAAAGCAGTCAACAGTAACTAAATAGAAAAACAATATACATCTCACGAAAGAACAGACAAAAGAAAGTAAGAAAAGTCTCTCTTTTAAAAGTTTGGGTTTGTGTCATTTTAATGTTCAGTTTCGTTATGAGCTGATTTTCATTTTTCTGTGTTTGTGGAAAGCAGGTGAGTCAGCCGATGCAATATATGAGGGGGCAGAGCAGGATTTTCCCGATGACCACTGGTGCAATACCGCTCTTTGTTATAAGCCGCATCAGTTTAAACTTAGTAAAGCTGAGCTTCTTTGGTGATGGTGTGTAAAGTGTTAGATTTTACATTTATCGTACATTTGTGCTGAACACGTAGTGAATGCAACGCATCGAGATTCAGTGTACTTTTCACTCTTCAGTCGTTTGAATTACCCGCGGTCACAAAAGCTCCCAGTCATCTGACAGCGGAAAGTCTTGAGTGATTGACAGCTAATATGAACCAATATAGCGGCAGAGAAGAGCGATTCAGCACGTTTTTAGAAAAAAAAAATCTAAACAGGTCGCACTACACCCATTATATGCAGTCGCACAAATGCTCGCAAATATATTATGAGGTTGCATAGATTAAATGTCGGGCGCGTATGCGACCAAAATGGTCGCAACTTCGAGCCCTGCTGTCATATCATATTGGTCATCCATTAATAGTCATTTTCACTTCATGCAAACACTCAATTTCTAAAAGAAAAAATTGTTTAAAACCAATCATTTCTATGAATATCTTAATATCTAACCTTACCCATTTTGTCATTTGTCAGTTATTTGAACAGAAAAATTAGAGTAGCACTTGCAGCACCATATTTTCATTACAACTTATGCAGCAAACGAAAATCACTACTTGGTGTAAACATTTGTCACAAAAATGTCAATTTACTTCATGCAACAAACCAATTTTATTTTAAGAATAAAAAATATTAGTAAAAGTGTTATTAACCCACCCTCTGGCTCTCTTCTGCCGTTCCAGGGGTCTCTGTATCGATCCGAGTATGCCTCGTCTTTCTTCCGATAATAATCGTAATCTCCACGATAATAACGATCATAACCTTCCTCTCTGTAAAAACACTGTACATTTAGACAGGAAAACTACTTAAATTTAGGAACAAAATTACCAAATCAATCTTAAAGGGGTCATGAACTACTTTTTTTGCACTCTTGTCTACTGAGATCCACTCAATGACTTTTAATAAAAACTTCACTATTTAGTTTTTAAAAAAGCGATTGGCTTTTTTCTGTCCTGTTTTTGACCCTTTCATCAGAAAGCATTGTTTGTTTTCTGATAATGGATGTACACTTTTTGGATAAAGCCCACTGCTCTGATGGCTAACATTTTTGAATATTAGCAGGGCTAAACAGGCAGTGAATCAGAAGTCAACCTTCTACAGAGGCAAAGCTTATCCACCCTATTACATCATAAAGGAGAACATTCCAGAACCTGTGGTTTCTTTAGACTGCCTTTTAATGCAAGCTGCTTTTAAACAAGCCACAAGTTTTCAGTTTTGAGTTCTGAAATGTTTTTGGATGTTTTAATAGTATGATAACCTCTTATATGTCAAAAGATCAAGGGTATTTTGGTTTCTCAGTTCATGACTCCTTTATATGTCCTGTTTGTGCACCTTAAGGAAGGCTCTTTCTCCCTGCTCTCAGACCCCCTGTATCGTTCTTCAGCTGGGGGTCTATCCTCATGTTCACGTGTAGAAGAGGGACGCGATTCACGGCTGCTGGCCCTCATCTCTCGACTTTCACGGTGGTAGCGAGAATCTCGTGCGTGCACCGGGGACCGAGAGCGAGGACGGGGCTCGCGACTCTCCCCATAAGAGCTGGATGGCCTGAACAGAATAAATACACTCAATCAACACATGACAACTAAACACGTTTCCCCAAAACTAATCTCTATTAAGACTACTAAAATTTACTTTGAAGTGCTTCAAAATGATTACAAGATTAAAATCAAATGGTAAAAT
The DNA here is from genome assembly GCF_049306965.1 of Danio rerio. NCBI lineage: Eukaryota > Metazoa > Chordata > Actinopteri > Cypriniformes > Danionidae > Danio > Danio rerio. The sequence goes on along the minus strand of NC_133181.1, from coordinate 58,122,204 downwards.
TACACAATGAACATTTTGTTTTGTTGTACCGTACAAGCATGAGTGATGCCCGTCGCAAAATTCACGTCATTTATTTTATAAAACGAACCGTCGCACATTCTAAATATAACCCTTTCCTAAATTAAACTACATGTCGAACCTCATCTGTTTGTGATAATCATTAATATTTAGTTTCCACGAGTCATAAACAGTTTTTATTTACATTTTTTGCTAAATAAAATGCATTTGAACAAAGTCAAACAGCACATTTTTGTTGCTTCCACTCCGATCCACGTCAGCAAAATGATTTGCTAAAATAATAGTTTTAAAGCAGAGGTGATGAACAGACAAAGGTGGTGACTGGAAGATACACACCAACCTGACAACCTCCAAAATCTTACTTAGAAATCCAGCCATTAAGTGAACGACTGAAATTGTTTAAATTACTGTTCAGTTCTTTACATCCCATTCAAGTAAATGAAATTGTTTTTTTTTTATGTTTTAGGAAGTGATAATTGGAGTGTCGAGAACCCGTAACTGTTTGAAAACCGTGCATAGTAAGTGAACAGAATGAATAACACACCGTTTAGACAAGAACACACCAAGGGAAATGCACTCAAATTACCCTTTCAACTTTATTTCAATTAATTCTGATACAACTAAAAGGAAAATTGGAAGAAAAAAAAAAAAAAAAAACTGAACAAACTAAAAAGCGAAAAGCCACGAGAAATGTAAACTGAACCAATTTTGCGCACCCGACAATGATATTGCGATATTGGTGAATTCCGGTGTGGAGGGGAAAACGGTTACCAAAATTCTCGATAGATGTCGTCTTCAGTAGCAAAAAGATCCCAGCGATACATTACCTGCGTGGAGGACTTGATCTGGATTTATTCTGTCGTCTCTCAGCTGCCATATTTACATCTGAAAATAAACCAATCCAAACGTTCAACATGACAGATGACGGAAATATTTCAGAGCCAAACGAGTGTTTGATTAACAAAAGAGAAACACTTTGTTCTGCATCATTTGTTTGTTTAAATTATAAGCATTTCAACAGTAGCTTAAAAGTAAATACTACAGTTTGTGAAGTAAACATTGTACTTATTTATTGTTTTATTGCCATATCATTATGGCAAAAACACAAATATTACATTAACACAAACAAACAGTAAATTACAATAATTGAAATTATTTAAGGTTCTTTAATATGTATAAAATATTCTAAATAGATTTTTACCCGAGTACCCGATAACTTTCTAAAATGTAGTAAGAAAGGAGTGCAGGATCTTGTTAATTTTTGCATTTGTACATCAGGAGTTGATTTTCCCTGCTGTAAACGCTTATTGAATACCTAACTAATCTAAACCACCAATAAGAACTGCCACTTAACACAAATAGTTATAAGAAGCCACTGAAAAGCATTTATGTATTAGTAATTCAAAAAATTGCACCATAATAACAACATTGTTGTACAATTGTAATTCCCCAGTCATGAACAAAACCAGTTAAATCAAGGGGAATAAAATGTATGCATGTCAATTTTGTTTTTTAAATGTCAGAAGATACTAAAATGTAACTTATTTGATAAAAAGTGGCAACTTGGTTTTATTTAGCATATACCTTTTACATATAAAAAAAATCTCTAGACACAGTTTCTTAGAAGATGAAGTTAAAATGATTTGCTTTATTAAATTCACGACAGTAGAGTTACAGTAAAATTACATACAAGGATTTGTTTTTTCTCTTCAAGTCTAATAACTCCTGCGTTTAAATACTAAATCAGACCTTACCTAGTTTATAACCTCTATAAACTCGACCGTTATGTCCGGCTTTAGCGGCCTCTGCATCCTCCAATCGTTCAAACTGCACAAATCCATACCCACGAAACAGGGACAAAGCTGAAAAAGGGAACAATCATTTTCGTTTTACGCAAAAAAAAATAGCGTTTTATTGGTGGATTTTAGGCCTAAGCTTCCTTAGCTTTCTCCAAAACGCTATTAAGATCTCGAGACCATACTAAAGAACTGTGGATAAAACACATAATTTTTCGAAGTCTTTAAATTTATACGCTACTAACCCTGGATTTTCCCATATGGCCTGAAAAGATCCTCCATGTCCTTCTTCGCCATGTGAGCCGTGGGCAAATTTCCAACAAAAATCCGTCGCTCCAGGTCGCGAGGGTCATTGCTGTTGGTGACGTACGAGGGTGGTGGTGTAGCACTCCGACTTCTTCTGTGCGACATGGCTCTACGAGATTTAGGTCGAGGCCCGCTTTCAAGGAACGCTTGCAGTTGATTTTAGATACAAGACTATTTCTTTAGCTATATTTCCCCCAAGGTCTTGAAATTGACGATGCATCGACATGTAAGAAAAGAGAGATTCCATAGGTAAAATGTCTGGACAAAATAAGAAAACACTGCAGAAGTCTTTACGAGTCAACATAATATTAACATTTACCATCTAAATAAATAGCAATCAAGTGTGAAAGAACACTGCTTCAATTGATTTACTGTTATCTATTTTTAATGCATAATATGAAAAAAAGGATCTACGCAGTTTCATGTTGACTTTAAAGACTCTCTTGAGAAGATTCACAACATATTCATTCAGTTCCAAGTTGATTTACATGCCGTGTTTTGCTGCCTGTTTGGTCATTCAGACAAAATAAAATGTTTTTGGCTTAAAACATTTGATCGTAGGAGGCCTAGGGATTTTTAGAAACGTTCTCATCAGATTGTGCATTTTAAATCAAACATTTCTCAAGAATATGAAGAAGGATTGATTCTTGATGAAGACGAAAGGGAAAACCTGTTGGATGATTCACGAAACGGAAAACACGAGACCTTTCGCTGTAGGAAACACCAACCAGACAGACCTGAAAGAGTAGTCAACGTTAATAGGGATCAATTTAAAATGCTCCCCAAGCGTTTCTCGCAGGATGTCCAAAATGTAAATCCCATATCCAAAACATAGAAGTGACGCTTGAACAGAATTCAGTCAGTAAAAATGTTGGCAGTCACGACCTGAGGACTTCTCGCACAACAATAAGGCACTGAAATGGAGTCTATTTTCCATTTTTAGCAATGCAACTTGCACCGACGGAAATTGTGCATGTTTTCATCACCAAAGACAAATGCTGTAGTCTTTGTGGTCTGCATTGTCTTTTTCTCATATCTGACATTTTGATAAGCTACTAAATGTCATCAGACCCTGAGTTTTCAGAGCTATTTTCCCCGATGAATGTCGTTCCAACGTCAATAGTTCTGCAGCAAGGTAAGTATATTTTATTTTGTTTTGTTAAAAGCATATCAAATATTCTGAATATATAAAGAGTACAATGCCATGTGAATTACATATCATAGTCTGAATTACATGAAATATTCTATTAAAAGAGATTAAGGCAATAAGTGGAATATTATATAGTGTTACTAAACAACTCTACAACAGTATTTCTCTGTGCTGAGTCAAATAGTAAAATTAATAAATGCTCGCAAGTATAACTTGTTTTGTTCTCAAATAACCAATTTGAGGGTATTTTTCAGAATGTTTATAGTGTTATTTAGTACAAAAGAAAACGTAACACCTTGTCATGTCATACAACCAAGACAGTTAATTGCTAAGGCATTGATTTCTTGACAATTAGTACATTTATTACTTCTTCGAGTTATTTATACTTCTTCGAGTTTTACCTTTTTCATAACCCGAAAGGTAGAGCAAATAAGCAGGTCAAAGAGTGAAAGCGGACAGCGCGAATTCTCGTCAGCCATTTTGTGACCGTGGGTGACGTCACGCAAAATCAAACACAGTAAAACACCACGTAAATCCTCCTGCAGACGACAGAGACCGCATATTCTCGTGAAAATGATGCAGATTGTTGATGCATATTCTGCCTGTTAGACGCATTGAGGTTAAAGACGCATATTTCGACTATTGCACGACTCGAGCAGGCGCCATGTTGCTCCAGAAATCAGCGCAGCAGATGCTCCGTCGCTCTAAATTCACTCGTACAAGTTTTTTTTCCCCGAGATGAAAGATTTCGATCATTGTTAAGTTACAAAACGAGCTTTGCGGCTTTTTAAAACGATCAAAACAAGAACATGTGAAGATTCGACTGATAGATCGGCTAACACTTAGCGCTAACGTTACATTAAAAACAATGGATACAGTCTGAGATCCAGAACTTAACATTTATTAGAATATTTTGTCGGATGTTGGAAGCAAAGCCTTACCGTCACCATGGGAAGTTTGGAAGGAGCCGGTGATTTTCTTACGAAGTCTTGATTGTGCGAAAAGATTAGAATGAATGTCCCGCTGCAAAACAGCCGCAAGCGTACGGTAATCCTGTGCGGAAGTGCGAGTTGCTTAGAGACAGTGTTGACGAGGCTGTTTCCAAAATAAAAGTACGAGTTGAGTAGTCCTGGTTGGTGTATTTCGTTTTTATTGACAGGCTTAAATAAGATAAAATAAGTAAAAAATATATATATAATAGACATAAAGCTAGTCTATATATATTATATTTATATATATATATATATATATATATATATATATATATATATATATATATATATATATATATATATATATATATATATATATATATTAATTATATATTATAATATTATTATATTATTAGATATCTACAATGACGATTTTCCCTCAAATGTATTACATCCATCAGCTAAGAACAGCTCAACAAAGTATTTTTATAATGTGGGAATATGGAATCAGAGGTAATTCTTTGTGAACATATTATGTGTATTTTGAGTGTATTCTACAGCATAAAACTATATAAAAAAAACTGTTTCAATCATTATGTAAAAATGGTTAAAAAATCTGTCTGTCTGTCTATCTGTCTCTAAATATCTGTCTGTCTGTCTGTCTGTCTGTCTGTCTTATTTAGTGAGAATTAGAAAAACAAAAAATAAGTCAACAAAATGGTTTTCAAAGTATAAGCTTACATAGATTTTCCCCCTGGTTTTTGTCTTTTTATATAATTAATTTAATTTATACATTTAACATCAATGCTATATTTTTATCTAATGTTTTTAGTTTCAAAGTTGATGCAATCTTCTGTTCTTAACTGTTTTTGAGATTAATAAAAAATTAAATAAATTTCTATCTGTCTATCTGTTTTCTTTAATGGGCATAAAAATTACGAGTCAAAAATGGCTTTCAAAGTATAACCCTATTTACATTTTTCTCTGGATTTTGTCTTATTATTTAATTTATATATATTTTACTTTTTTTTCTTTTTTTTGGTGTAATATGCAATATGCATGTAATGTGTAATGTGATATGCATAATTTAACACCATTGCTGTATTTCTTTTCTAATGTTCGAAGTGTCAAAGTAGATGCAGTAAACTTTTATTTTGACACACTAAGATGCAATCCATCATGTGACTCCACGAGAAAGTTGAAGTCACATGAGTTTTTAGTCTACTTAATTTCCCAGCCGGTTGGCGTATCGTTTCTTTTTCCACACCTGGGAAGGTAAGACCAGTAAAATAACACCGCTTTGGCTCATTTTATAGTGTCTTTTACTAAATAACATCAGCGCACCTCATTGTTTTTAATCGTAAGAAAAACAATCCTAATTTCCTGATTGCTTTGAGTTACATAAATGATTCACAGTTTCTGTTTTGGTTTTCGGGGTTATTTTAGTGTATAGATTACGTTGGAAGGTGAACTGAGTAACTGTTGGTGTGTTTCAGATGCATCTTGTGTTGGTGTGTTTGCTGCTGGGGCTTCTGGAGGCGTTTGGAGCTCCAGATGCGGATGAGATCAAATATCTGCCTGGACTCTCCAAACAGCCCAGCTTCAGACATTATTCTGGATACTTCAATGTGGCGGACAACAAGCACCTTCACTACTGGTCAGCAGGATGGCCTCACTTTCATTTCAAATGTCCATATGTGTCTGTCTGTCTGTCTGTCTGTCTGTCTGAGTGTTTGCTGCTGCTTTGTGTATGTCTGTGTGTTTGTGCATGTGTGTCTGTTTATTTGTGTGTTTGGTTGTGTGTCTTGTCTGTCTGTCTGCTTCTGTGTGTGTGTATGTCTGTTTGTTTGTGTATATGTTTGTGTGTTTGTACATATGCATGTGTGTGTGTGTTGTGTTGTGTCTGTCTGTTTGTGTATTACTGTGTTTGTGTATGTGTGTGTGTGTCTGTCTGTCTGTCTGTCTGTCTGCTGCTTTGTGTATGTCTGTTTGTTTGTGCATGTGGGCCTGTCTGTCCGTGTATATGTTTGTGTGTTTGTACATATGCATATACGTGTGTGTGTGTGTTGTGTTGTGTCTGTCTGTTTGTGTATTACTGTGTTTGTGCATATTCATATATGTGTGTGTGTGTGTAGGTAGGTGTCTGTCTGTCTGCTGCTTTGTGTATGTTTGTGTGTTTGTGCATGTGTGTCTGTCTGTCCGTGTATATGTTTGTGTGTTTGTACATATGCGTATATGTGTGTGTCTGTGTGGTTTGTGTCTGTCTGTTTGTGTATTACTGTGTTTGTGCGTGTGTGTGTGTGTGTGTGGGTTTGTCTGTTTATTTGTTTGTGTGTGTGTGTGTGTCTGTCTGTCTGCCTGCTTCTGTGTATGTTTGTGTGTTTGTGCATGTGTGTCTGTCTGTCTGTGTATATGTTTGTGTGTTTGTACATATGCGTATATGTGTGTGTCTGTGTGGTTTGTGTTGTGTCTGTCTGTTTGTGTATTACTGTGTTTGTGCATGTGTGTGTGTGTGCTTGTGTGTGTGTTTGTCTGTTTATTTGTTTGTGTGTGTCTGTCTGCCTGCCTGCTTCTGTGTGTGTGTATGTCTGTTTGTTTGTGCATGTGTGTCTGTATATGTTTGTGTGTTTGTACATATCCGTATATGTGTGTGTCTGTGTGGTTTGTGTCTGTCTGTTTGTGTATTACTGTGCTTGTGCATGTGTGTGTGTGCGTGTGTGTGTTTGTCTGTTTATTTGTTTGTGTGTGTGTGTCTGTCTGCTGCTTTGTGTATGTCTGTGTGTTTGTACATATGCGTATATGTGTGTGTCTGTTTGTGCATGCATGTGTGTGGTTTTTGTTGTGTTTGTTTGTGTGTGGTTCTCTGTTTTGGGTGTTTGTTTGTGTGTGTGTGTGTGTCTGTCTGTTTTGTGTGTGTGGTTCTCTGTGGTTTGGTTTTGTGTGTGTTTGTGTGTCTGCACGTCTGTCTGTATGTATGTCAGCTTGTTTGTGCATGTCTGTCTGTCTGTTTGTGTGTGTGTGTGTGTGTGTGTGTGTGTGTGTGTGTGTGTGTGTGTGTGTGTGTGTGTGTGTGTGTGTGTGTGCGTGTCTTTATCTCAATCTCTCTGTGTATACCTATCTATGTGTGTGTGTGTTTGTTTTGCTGGACAGGTTTGTTGAGTCTCAGAAAGATCCGGTCAGCAGTCCGGTTGTTCTGTGGCTGAATGGAGGTCCGGGATGCAGCTCTATGGATGGTTTACTCACTGAACACGGCCCTTTTTTGGTGAGAAATCACAGCACTTCTGCTTTTAGCAAACTGCTGACTTTATAGATTTGCAGGGGTGTCCAAACTCAGTCCTGGAGGGCCGGTGTCCTGCTGAGTTTAGATTTAACTTGCTTTAACACACCTGTATGAAAGTTTCTAGTATACCTAGTGAGAGCTTGATTAGCTGGTTCAGGTGTGTTTGATTAGGGTTGGAGCTAAACTCTCAACGACACCGGCCCTCCAGGACCGAGTTTGGACACCCCTGCTTTAGGGCATAGGTCTCAAACTCAATTCCTGGAGGGCTGCAGCTACACAGTTTTGCTCCAAACCTATTCTAACACAACTGAGAAAACTAGTCAAGGTGTTCAAGACTACTCTTATGGGGTTTTTTAACAGCGCAGTCTTGATTTTATCTTGTTTTTTTACAGTATGATGATTTAATCGTCAGGGTTTTTTTTTTTTAACAGTGCAGTCTTGATTTAATCGTTGGGGTTTTTTTACATTTACATTTAGTCATTTAGCAGACGCTTTTATCCAAAGCGACTTACAAATGAGGACAAGGAAGCAATTTACACAACCAAGAGCAACAATGAATAAGTGCTGTAGGCAAGTTTCAGGTCTGTAAAGTCTAAGAAGGGAAGTATTAGTAGTATTAGTATTTTTATTTATTTATTTATTTTTTTTGGGTACAGTTAGTGTGATATTCAGAGAGGCAATTACAGATTAGGAAGTGTAGTGGAGACTAAATAGTTGAGTTTTTAGTCGTTTCTTGAAAGTAGCGAGTGACTCTGCTGTTCTGATGCAGTTAGGGAGTTCATTCCACCAACTGGGCAGATTGAGCGTGAGCGTTCGCGAAAGTGATTTCTTCCCCCTTTGGGATAGAACCACGAGGCGACGTTCATTCACAGAACGCAAGTTTCTGGAGGGCACATAGATCTGCAGAAGCGAGAGCAGATAAGAAGGAGCAAGGCCAGAAGTCACTTTGTAGGCAAACATCAGAGCTTTGAATTTGATGCGAGCAGCAACTGGCAGCCAGTGCAAACGGAGTAGCAGCGGAGTGACATGTGCTCGTTTAGGTTCATTGAAGACCACTCGTGCTGCTGCATTCTGGAGCAGTTTTTACTGTGCAGTCTTGATTTTCTCTTGTTTTTTTACAGTACTATGATGATTTAATCGTCAGGGGTTTTTTAGCAGTGCAGTTTTGATTTAATCTTTAGGGTTTTTATGGCGCTGCTGATTTGATGTTTGTTTTATAAGCAGTACTGTTGATTTTGCTGTTTAGTTTGTATGTTTAAATCACTACTGTATTTGTGTTGATTTTGTAGTTTGTTTTTATTCTACTGTGCTGATTTTGTGGTTCAGTTTTTAACAGTAATCATGTTGATTTTTATAGCTTTAACAGTACTTGTTTATTTTATAGATATAAAATCAACAAATAAAATGATAAATAATATAAAATAGTGTCTGCACGGCGGCTCAGTGCTTTGCGCTATCGCCTCACAGCAAGAAGGTCGCTGATTCAACTCCCAGCAGGGTCAGTTGGCATTTCTGTGTGGAGTTTGCATGTTCTCCTCGTGTTGTTATGGGTGCTCAGGTTTCCTCCACTGTCCAAAAACATGCGCTATAGGTCAATTGGATATACTAAAATGGCCGTAGTGTTATGAATGTGTGTGTTAATAAGTGTATGGGTGTTTCCCGGTACTGGGTTGCAGCTGGAAGGCATACGCTGTGTTAAATAATACTGGAATAGTTGGTGGTTCATTCCGCTGTGGCGATCCGTGATAAATAAAGGGACTAAGCCGAAAGAAAAATGAATGGATGAATGAAACTTTACTGCGCTGATGTTATGGTTCAGTTTTTAACAGTATTTGTTTATTATGGTTATTTTTTTTTCAGTAATTGTTTGTTTTAGTTATTTTTTTACTCTACTCTGCTGATTTTATATTTTAGTTTAAGATTTTCTTGTTCAATGTTAACTGTTACTTGATTTTTATAGTTCCGTTTTATACATTTAACATTTGGTTTTGATTCTGTTTAACCGTAACTCTTATAATTAACACTTCTGTGCTGAGTTTATAGGTCAATTTTAATTATAACTGGATTTTGTAGTTCAGTTTCATACAATAACATTAGATTTTTATTTTTTAGGTTTAACAGTAACTGATTTTATAAGTCAGATTTTAGCTGTACTGTGCTGATTTTGTACTTCAGTTTTCATCAGTAACTTAGTTGATTTTATATAGTTCAATTTCTCACAGCGTTTGGGTTGTTTTTATAGCTACATTTTTAACAATTCGTTGTGGTTTTTATAGTTCAGCAATACTAAACAAATTATTTAATGCTTTTTATTGTACAGATCCAAGATGATGGTGCAACTCTAGAATATAATCCTTATGCTTGGAACAAGGTATGGGTTTACTCTGTTTTTCTTTATTAATATAAGTACTTCAGCATTATCAAATCCATTACTGTCCTGCGAAATGAGGAAGTAAAAGGGCCAGCTTTGCATTTTCAGTTACTGGTTTATTACGCTTCCTTAAACCAGTCACATGATGTTATCCTCTTGTTTTATTGTTCTAAATATGGACTGTTTTTCCAGATTGCAAATGTTTTATACCTGGAGTCACCAGCAGGTGTCGGCTTCTCCTACTCTGATGACAAGCAGTACACAACCAATGACACTGAGGTGTGTGATAGGGTTTCAAATCTGCATGCATGTACATTTTACATATAGATCATTTTAATATACATTATTTGACTAATATAGTTATGATTAATATACAACTGCTGTGTTGTTCACATTTGAAATATATTTTATTTTGATCTGTTTACATTTATTTATTATTATTGCTATTATTTCAACTCCTGCACGTGTATAATAATAATAATAATAATAATAATAATAATAATAATAATAATAATGTTGTTATTATTATTATTATTATTATTATTATTATATTTGTGAAGGAGTAGGAATAATAATAATGATAATAATAAAATTAATACATTTTATTTATTAATTTTTTAATGGATTCCTTCAGCACATTTACATTTCTTAATAATGGTATTATTATTAATATTATTATCATCATTATCATCATCATCATTATTATTATTATTATTATTATTATTATTATTATTATTATTACTAGAAGTTGTAGTAATATTTTATATCTTTTATTATTGTTTTGTCAACACAATTACATATTTATTATTTATGATATATTAAAAGTGGCATATACTTTTTATTTGTTTGTGCCATTATTACCAAAACATATCCATAAAGGAAAATGTGTATGAAAAATGATATTTATTTATGGTTGGATTTGTATTTATATGTTGTTATTTATGTAATTTTTTAAACTAGTATTTCTGTCTATACAATTCTGTATGAATGTGATCCTAAAAAAATAATAATTCATAATATTAATAATAATAATAATAATTATTATTATTATTCCTAATCTCTCACAATTACATTTATTAATAATGATGTTGTAGTTTTATTTAATTGAATTTAATTTTATTGTATATTAATCCCTACACAATTACTGATGATCATGATAATAATAAAATAATAATAATAACAACAACATTTATTATTATTATTATTATTATTATTATTATTAATATTATTATTTTTATTATTACTCAATTAAATTTATTATTGTTATTGTTATTATTATTATTATTATTTCACACAATTAAATGTATTAATAATGATATTATTATTATTAGTAGTAGTAGTAGTAGTAGTAGTGGTGGTTTTATGTAATTGTGTAGTAGTAGTAATAATAAATGTATTATTATTATTATTACTCAATTAAATTTATTATTGTTGTTATTATTATTATTATTATTATTATTATTATTATTATTAATATTATTATTATTTCACACAATTAAATGTATTAATAATGATATTATTATTATTAGTAGTAGTAGTAGTAGTAGTAGTAATAAATGTATTATTATGATTATTATTATTATTATTATTATTATTCCTACTTCTGCTAATTTTATTTTTTATTTTTTTATAAAAAAATTCTTTCTGCACAATAATATAATAATAATAATAATATTATTACTGATATTATTATTATGTAATTGTGGAGTATGGAGTATTATTATTGTTATTTTTGTTATTTTTTATTATTATTATTATTATTATTATTATTATTATTATTATTATTACTATTATTATTATTACTCCTACACAATTACATACCTAATAATGAAAGTTTTATTATTATTAATTAATAAATGGCTTTTCCAGGTGGCCATGAACAACTACTTGGCTCTCAAAGCGTTTTTCCAGTTGTTTCCTGAGTTCAGCAAAAACGAGTTTTTCCTGACTGGAGAGAGTTATGGAGGGATTTACATTCCCACATTGGCTGAGATAGTCATGGAAGACAGCAGCATCAATTTAAAGGTAGGAGAGACTTCATCTGCATAAGCAACACAAACATTGAGCATTCAGTTTGACGTGTGTATTTGTGTTGTAGGGGATTGCTGTTGGAAATGGCTTGTCTAGTTATGAGCTGAATGACAACTCTCTGGTCTATTTTGCATACTATCATGGACTTCTTGGGACCAGGTACAGAGTTTTCACATATCATGATTCATTGTGCTCTGTTTAACATGCACTTGTACTCTTATATGCCATTATTACTAATGCACATACACTTAAATGAAAATGTGCAACATTTTTTTAATTTGTGGATGTGTGGATTTTGTATAAAAATTTTAATGCATTTTTATATTTAATTAATTTAAATTTAATTAATTTTTGTATGAATCCTGTTTCATTTAATTTTGTATTAAATTATTTAATTTTCAATACATTTTTATATTTAAAATGAATTAATTTAATGCGTTTTCATATTTAAGATAAAATGAATTTATAAAAATAAAATATTAAATTAAATATGAAGATATAAATTTAATTAAAACAAAAAATTAATTTAATTAATTAATTTAATTTTGTAATAAATTATTACATTTGAATGTATTTTCATATTTAAAATAAAATGAATTAATTAAAATATTAATTTTTAATAAATTTAATTTTAAATGCATTTTCATACTTAATTTAATAATTAATTTTAATTACTTTTATTTTAATTTATATGAAATCATTCAATTGAATGCATTTATTAAATTTAATTTAATAATTTGTTAATTTTATTTTAATTTTGAAGTTTAATATTTAATTTAACATTATATTTTTTAATTATTTAAGTTTGTATAAAATTGTCATTTATATGTCAATGTAATTTTTTTATTTGATTTCATTTTACATTTTATTTTAATTATTTAATTTTGAACACATTTTCATATTTTTATAGTTTTGTTTTAATCAATTTTTATTAAATTAATTTTGCATTTATTTAATATATTTTCATTTTTTATTTTAATCATATTTAAATATGAAATATTTTAATATTTTAATATAATTTTAACAAATTGTAATAGAAATATTATTACTATTATTATTATTATTACTTTAAATAACTTAATAAATTATTAACTTATTTATTTTCATAGCTTGTGGAATGACCTGCAGAAATTCTGCTGCAAAGATGGAGTGTGTAATTTCTACGACAACCAGGATGTGAACTGCTCCTCTTCTGTAAGCTGAACTGTTTTACTAACGCTTTCTCGTACATATTCAGTCACATTCCTACAGGTCATTTTCTTCTCTTTCCTTCCTCTGTAGGTCAACACAGTTCAAGTAATTGTCTATCAGTCTGGACTCAACATGTATAATCTGTATGCACCCTGTCCAGGAGGAGTTGGCCAGAGATTTGGGTGAGCATGCAGTGACTTTCACATGATGTACATGTTATTTATATTAACCTTTATGTGCTGCCGGGGATGGTTTCATCCACTCCAGGGTGATTTTTGAGTCTTGATTTGGCCACAACTTTCTCTGTGTTGCAGCAAATGGAATGCATTTTTATGACGAAACTTATTTTGACACACATTTTGGGAAAATGCTTTGAAAGTTCAAAACAAAATCAACAATACACTCTGGGCAAATTGACTGCCCTTTCATCATGTTGGTGGCTGTTTTTGCACCATTGACTTCCATTATAATGACAGCATATAATCTCAGTGTCATTTTGTTCTGTGTTTTGAATCCAGCTTTGAAAATGGCCAGTTTGTCATCCGAGACCTGGGACACCATTTCATCAACCATCAGTGGAGCAAAGCACAGAGCGAGGTAAAGAAGAACCACTATGTTTTGTGCTTGAACAACAACAAATATTTTTATTTTAAAGGGTTAAAATCACAATTTTACAAGTTCATTATTTCTAAGGGTGCTTTTACACTAGGGCTGGGCGATTTTTTTTTTTTTTTTTTATTTATTTTTTTTATTTTATTTTATTTATTTTTTTTCCCGATTAATTCGAATTTACGTTTTAAGACGATTTAATTTTGAATGAAATCGAGAAATCGTGAATTAAAAAAAAAAAAAAAAAAATATATATATATATATATATATATATATATATATATATATATATATATATATATATATATATATATATATATATATATATATATATATATTTAATACATTAAAATGGCACCAATGCGCTTTGGTTCACTCTCTGTATGAAGCGGGAAGCACACCAGAAGCGCCACACAGCACCACACCATGGATTTTAGAATTCTAAACAGGTTTCTATACACACACCGGCGCCGCCCAGCCTCGATTCACTAAGCAGTTCTCATTTCAGCCGGTCCACGAAGCGCCATCTGATTAGTTTCATGTTAAATATCATGTGAATGTGCGCGTCTGGTGTGTGATAGTTTAAACTGTCATGTGCGCGCCGTGTCGCGGCGCTTCTGGTGTGCGACCTGCTTGACTGCCTGTTAAAGCGTGAAGTCATGTAGGATTTTACTTGTTGCACGTCTGTGTGGATTGTCAAGACATATTCCCTCATCAAGTCGCTCAACTCGATCTCAACATGTATGAAGCACGTAAAAGCATGCCATGTGAAAAACCTTGCCGATCTTTTGGTTTGAACACGAGTAGAGGTGAGGGACTGTAGCAGTGAAAATGAAAGTAGCCGCCCCCATGATGTCATTTAGCGTACCTAGTTGAAAACGTGACCGATCAGCCAGCATAATAGAGAGTGGAGCAAAGCACATCAAATGATCGGTATTTAAAAGGGGGAAAAAAGAAAAATAGATTAAATATATTATTTTATATTAGACACTTCTGGGGCCTCATGTACGAAGACTTGCGTGGAAATCATACTAAAACATTGCGTACGCACAAAGCTGTAAATGTGCGTACGCAGAAAAAAATTCAGATGTATGAAACACTGCGTATGCCGAATCTCACGCATATTCTTTTGTACATCTGAAGGAACGTGAAACTGAGCGCAACATGCACGACCACAAAACCCCTCCCTGCCTCCTCCCCCGTATGAATATGCTAATGACTATGCTAATGGCAAAACCCAACGAAAAAGCAACGGCAAAATCAAGCAAAAAGAGAAACTTTGAACAGAATGTGAATTGGAGGTGCTGCTTTCGGAGGTAGACCAGAGAAAAGCGGTGTTATTTGCAAGTTTGTTCTCCGGAATTAACAACAAAAGAAAAAAAATAGAGTGGGAGAGTTTAGCTGATGCGGTTAACACAGTTGGGTCTGAACATCGCACTGAGTGCATTAAAAAAAGAAATAGTGTGGTTTATATCTGTAAAATGTTGCAGTAGTCTTAACAGTCTCAGTGGCGCGCTCGTAAGACGCATGTGATCATGTTTTGACACGTTAGAGTCTGAACTCGGCTCGAATCCAGCGTCTGATAAATTCTTTCTTCTTTTTTTCCCCGCTACATATCAGATTTTGCTAACTATTTATCACGAGAAAGACAAATAGGAATCATCAATAAGTTTGTGCATCATATTTTATTTGCACATTTATTGAATGGAAATGTTTCTGATTTCCGCATGCAAATTCATCTTCAGATAGTGTCTTTATAGCAATGTGTGTGCGGTAGATAGCTCAGATTACATTGGGAAAACAGGTGACTGCTGCAAATTGTGCTTTAATGTTTAGCTGGTCAACTGTATGGTATGGAAACCTTATTTACCTGCTAGATGAACCCGTCTCATTCAGCTGCCATTGCAAGGCTCAGACACTCTGTAGAGAGGAATTTAACACAACTGCCTCTAGGAGTCACCAATGGAAATAAAACAGACACGCACAAAAAATGTGCGTACGCCTGCCAGAAAGCTGCCGTGAAGCTGCGCACATTCCCACGTTCAGTTCATTGTTAGTAAATTCAAACGTGAGCGATTCTGAGCGTGAAACCTGGCGTACGCAAAGTTTTTGTGCGTACGCAACGTTGATACATGAGGCCCCTGGTGCTTGTATTTGCTCCTACTATACGTTCACAACCTCACACATTGGGTTAAATTAGGCTTTACAGTTTCCATGTTCAGTCCTTTTCTTCCACTGTATCTTTTTAAGAAAAAGGCAGCAGCTTTACAACTTGTCATTCAATCAGAAGAAGACAAAGTCAAAACCGAGCTGACAGCCAATCTTTCCTAGGCTCAGCAAAACTTGCAAAAATACCTCTGTATTCCTGCAACTGCAATATTTACACAAATATTTCTTATTCAAATCTTCTGCAACGCTATTTAACTCGTGAATTTGTTTTACATTTATTTACACCTTGACAGATTTTTGTATGACATGGCCATTAAAAATACAATGTTCCTTAACCAGATGGGTTTTCAAGTTACTTATAAAGAGAATGCTACTTCAGTCATGTTGTTGTAATGTTTTGAGAAGACTAGTAACACAATAAAAAAAATCGAAATCGTGAATCGGTCAAACTTTATAAAAAAAACCTAGATTTTTTTTTTTGCTAAATCGCCCAGCCCTATTTTACACTAGCACTTCTGGTCTACACCCAGGTTCGTTTGATGTCAAAGTTCGATACGTTTACCTCACCCGTGAATCGTACCCGAGTCCGCCTGAATGAGTAGTCTAGTTCACTTCTGGTATGAATGCAATTGAACCAAATAACAGAAGTGAATCATCTACTGTACAACAAACTATCATTTTCATAATGTTCATTCATGTTTGTGTGTGTCTGTGTATCACGTGATGTACCTTGGTGGCAAGCGAGACTGAGCCAGGTCAAGCACAGTGATAATGTCTGCTTGTCTCCTCCAAAAACAGCTTCTGCAGACATTGCGTGATGTTCTGAACGTTTATAATATTTCTGCAGCAGACAGACAGTCGCTTTCTGTATGTCCAAAACCAAGAGACTGAGAGAAAGACCGCGATGTGTGGATGTGTTTCCATTTTGGCGCTTTGCTTTTGTAGCAGTCACCTGGCAAAACAACAGCACACAACAGCAGCTCAATAGCTACGTTTACATCTACCTATTTTTATGCGCATAAACTGGTTTATGAAAACGCTATGATGCGCATAAGTTATGAAAATGTGCATAAAAACATTGGCATTAAAAAAGGTCATGTGATTTTTGTTATAAGAGATCATGTGGTGAAAGAAATGTGTGCGAATAGATAAACCAGCAGGCTGAGCACACTGTAAAACATCTGAAGTGTTGTTTTGGTCATTCTAAGACGCCTTAACCATCTCAGTATTAGTGTTATTAATGACCTCCAGAATCAACAGCGTCTGTGCTCTGTGTCTGACGCCTTCAAATGCCACCAAAAGGACTGCTTTCTAAGGCACAAGTCATTTATTAAATAAAGAAAAGATTGAG
>NC_133181.1:58077500-58097500 GCF_049306965.1 Danio rerio | reverse complement strand
AATTTTTCCGGAAAAGAGCATTCACACATCCATCGCAAAATGCCGGTAAATTCTGACATCATTCACCAGAAATGACCTCTAAACAGCTGCGCTTGTGTTTGTAAACATTTGACTACATTACAAACTCTTCGGATGGATCAGTATTGAGTACAACTCTAATGAAAACATAGGGAAACACTTTCACATGTCGAGATGTTCATGATATGCGTGTGTGCTGGTGCTATGGGCGCTCACGGGCACACGCAAAGCTTGAAGGTAAACAAACTACGGATTATCATAAACATTTTATCGATAATTATTTACACAGCATTAAGAAGGAACATAGAAACATTATCTGACTAACATCTAGCAGCTAAAGGTGTCTGGAAAAAATATTCAAAGGCTTTTATTCTCATAAACCACGCGCACGTGAATGCGTCTGACTGTTCTGATTGGCTAAAGCAGGTGTCTCACGTCAGCCCGTTCTAGACGTGGACGCGCTTATTACGGCAATCTTCCTTCTGCATTCACACAGCGCAGCATTCCGGCAAATTGCCGGTAATGTTACAACTTCTCTTTCCGGAAAATAGCCAGAACGAATTTACCGGTATTTTCAAAAAGGACCTGTTCACACATACAACCTTTCCGGAAAATTGCCGGTAATTTTCCGGAAAGGTCTGTATGTGTGAAAGGGGCTATAATGTCTACTGCCAGTCTCTGTTCAGGATTTGATTATGTACGTCAAAGGTGGGCAAACTATGCCATATGCGGCCTGCTGAACACTTTCATCCAGTCCGCGAGGCAGTTTTTAAAATGCTGCTTCTGAGGAACGGTTTGGTTTCAGAATTATTAAATTAATGATGCAATACAAGCAACCACCATTTGATGGCGGTATTGCACGCGGTACAGTTAGCGCAACCAGTAGAATTGGAATAAACTCTCAGATATTAAAATGCACTCGACCGTTAATGACTGGACATGAGTCGGGCAAAAATAAAATTGACTGAATGTCAGGGAAGAGTGGACAACAAAATACTTCAGCAATATCCGATAAAAAAACGGTATGTCTAATATGCCAAGAAAGTATTGCTGTTTTTAAAGACCACAACCTAAGGGACCGATCACACCGAACGCGCATTTAAATTCCAAAAACACAAGGTGCACCACACTGCCTATTTGTTGACAAGGAAAAAAAGGAGTGTGGTGCGCTTTTTTTTATGTCACTTGGCAACGGCTAAATCAGCTGGGTATTTTGCGAGAGTGTTGCTGTTGATATTAATTATAACTTTATTTTCAGGCCAGCGCTGCTCTTTGTGAGCCTCTCTCTCTCTCTCTCTCTCTCTCTCTCTCTCTCTCTCTCTCTCTCTCTCTCTCTCTCTCTCTCTCTCTCTCTCTCTCTCTCTCTCTCTCTCTCTCTCTCTCTCTCTGCAGTATTGTATGAACACAATATGTAGCCTATTCCTCTTTCTGCTTCTACTTTGGACAAGAGAGGAGAACGTATCTGCTTAAACTGACTGTTTTGCGTTTTTAATTGATTTAATTTATGCACATCGGTTGCAGTGTGCAAGGTACGTTTACGTGTAAAATTTTACACATATGAACATGAAAAAAACGCTTAAATTATGCATAATTAAAGACTTAATTATGCAAAGACCTTTACTCTTGTCAGGTCATTTCAATTAGTCTATTTTATTTATTTGTGCAAAACTCCCAAAAATCTAACAAATACTTCATAAGAATAATAAAATATTAAATATTTTACAATTTATTTAAATAAAACAAATAAAAGCAAGATATTAGATCTTAATTAGATCATTACTGCTTTTTTGTCCTACTTGTAGGCGTAGTAGTAGTAGTGGTAGTAGTAGTGGTAGTAGTAGTTATAAGTTTATTAACATTAATTAATTCAAAAGATGTGTGTTCTTGCTAAAACCGTCTCTTCATCTTCTTCGACAGGTTCAGGTGCAGCGCAGACCATGGATTTATTTCAATGGTGAGTCTCAGCAGATCGGGGGCTTTGTCAAGGAATTCACCAACCTGGCTTTCATCACAGTAAAGGTAAAAACGCAACAAAACCCTTCACGATTTACACTTTCTCTCTGAAACTAAATTCAATTCATGCTAAAATCAATGCATGCACGATTCTGTTTCAAACACCTACTCCACTCCTTTTCTAGACAGCATTTTAGGCATCATAATCTCCTATTTTATTTTTTTAATTATATAAAATTTTGTCTAACTATAAGCACTAAAACCACAATAAAACTGATTTTGCACTTTCTTTCTGATTTTTTTTTTTGGTACAATAATGAAAAACTAAATAATTAAAAATCAATGCATGCACAATTCTGTTCCAAACACCTAAACGGCTCCCTTCCTAGAAAGCATTTTAGGCATCATAGTCTTCTTCTTTTTTTGCACTTATTAAACCCTTTATTTAATCATTTCTCTCTGATTTTTGATACAAGTGTAAAAAATGAAATAAAATCAATGCTTTCATGATTCTGTTCCAAATACCTACTCTGCTCCCTTCCTAGACACTATTTTAGACATCTTTTTTTTTCTAACTATATGAACTAAAGCCCACAATAAAACTCTTCATTTTACACTTTCTCTTTGATTTAAGTTTTTTTTGTTTGTTTGTTTTGATTTAAAATAAAAAATAATGCATGCATGATTCTGTTCTAGTCTGTTTTAGTCTTTAGTTCTGTTTTAGTCTGTTTTAGTTTTTATATTTTCTCTTTAATTTTTGATACAAAAAAATAAATAAAAAATCAATGCATGCATGATTCTGTTCCAAACGCCTACTCCACTCCCTACAACATTTTAGGCACCATAGTTTCTCCTTTTTAATTTTCTAAATTGTAAAGTATACTTTTCTAACTATATGCACTAAACGCATAATAAAACTTCTTATTTTACACTATTTCTCTGATGTTTTTGATACAAAAGTGAAAAACAAAATAATATTAAATAAATGCATGCACAAGTCTGTTCCAAACACCTACTCCACTCCCTATCTACCTAGACCCTATTTTATGCATCTTTTAAATTATAAACAAAATTGTCTAACTATATGCACTAAAACCCTGATAATCAATGCATGCATGATTCTGTTTTAAACACCTACTCCACTCCCTATCTAGATACTATACTACGCATCTTTTAAATTATAAACAAAATTGTCGAACTTTATGCACTAAAACGCACACTGAAACTCTTCATTTTACACTTTCTCTCTCAGATTTTTGATACAAGAATGAAAAACTAAATAATTAAATATCAATGCATGCACAAGTCTGTTCCAAACACCTACTCCACTCCCTAACTAGACAGCATTTTAGGCATCAAAGTTTCCTTTTTTATTTTTTAAATGATGTTTTTTTTTTCTAACTATATGCACTAAAACCCACAATAAAACCTCTAATTTTACTCTCTCTATCTGATTTTTGGATACAAGCATGAAAAACTAAATAAAAAATCAATGCATGCACGATTCTGTTCCAAACACCCACTCCACTCCCTACCTACACAGTATTTTAGACATCATTATAGTCTCTTTTATTATTATTATTATTTTTAAATCATAAACAATTTTTCCTAACTACATGCACTTTGTTCTTTCAGGGTTCTGGTCACATGGTTCCCACCGATAAACCAATAGCAGCGTTCACAATGTTCAGCCGCTTCATCACCAAACAGCCTTACTAGAAAATACATGCACACTCACTCAGGCCTTCTACTGTGCTTTTTAAATCTGAGTTTGCACTGTCACACGGGTAAAATGATTGAAATGTGGACCACTGACTGTTCCTCTCACCATTTAAAAGCGATCACACCTTCTGTTGGAGTTTTAAGTGCTTTAGTCTTGTGAACTAAATGAACCTGCTGTACATGCAGTAATGAGTGATTCACCGCCTGTACGCCACTGCTTCCAATCAAATGTGATTTAAAGACAAAGATGCGGAGTGTTTGAGTTTAAAGTCAATCTGATGACTATTTTGAGCGATGGATGATGCACATATTGCACAATTTTAGCTTCAATATTAAAGCATAAAGAGTAGCCTTTTTTAAAAGTCATTGCACAGATTATTTTTGTCGTCTTTCTATAAATGCCACACTGTGATGCTCAGTTTAAAACTATTCCTGCAACCTGCGGTACGTTTTTGTGTGCTTTTATAAGGGAATAACATCTGTGGCTTTCTTTCTTTTCTTTTTTTTCTCCCAATGTTCGTTTTAATTAAAGACCACTTTTCTATGATTTCTTTTTGTGATCCTTTTATTATGGAAAATGGTGCATTCAATAACTTCAACGATGAACTTATCGAACATTCTGATTTTAACACTTCGCTTTTATAACACAAGGAACTGCGATTTCAATCACAAACTAATCTCCTGTTAAACATCAATATAAAATATAACTTGTACAAAAAAAATCCTAATTCACAACCTAAAGTACAAATGAATAGTGTTCTCCAACTAAGCACAGAGTATAACAGTATAACGTGTGTGTGTTTAACACCTGTCCAGTCAACATAAACTTTTCGGTCCCACTTTATATTGTGGCCTTAACTAATATGTACTTACACAGGAGTTAATAGTTTGTTATAATGTACTTATTGTGTAAATACATGTATTTACTGTGTACTTATGGTTGATTAAATACATGTATGTAATTACATCTGTAATTAACTTTTGTAAATACATTTGTAAATACACTGTTAACCATCCCTTACACCTTAACCCACCCTTAAACCTACCCATACCACCAAACCTGTCCATAACCCAACCTCTATCCCAACTCAAAAGCACCACAAGTGTTCTCAAATACATTATAAACACAGTAAGTACATTGTATTTATTTTTTGATGTAAGTACATAGTAGTTAAGGACACTTAATATAAAGTGTCACCAATTTTTCCAACTCGTTTTTCTTGTGAAAGTGTGTAAATGTTTGGAGGAGAGCCTGATTTCAATGCATGAATCGGTCAGATGCTGTAAAGTGTCTGTTTGGATCCTCCTGAACATCTCATTGGTAATGCTGCTTTATCTAAATACTGCTTGTACTGGGAAATGCTTTGTGCAACAGTTATTTACACTAAGTATAAATGCGTCATGAGGTATTTACAGAAAGCAAATAACGGTAAATGCTGTTTGCACAAAGAGTAAATATAAGTAGTGTAGTATTTGGCTAAAAGGGAAAATATCGAAGCAGTTGAGGGGAGAGTTTGTGAATAGGCTTTTGACCCATGATTGAGTGCATTTTAAAACAAATGGCAAAGACCAGAAATCTTATTTAAGTGTCTTCACAACTAGGTTATTTTACAGTGTAGATATCTATAAATAAATATCTATTATTTAACAGTTTCTGCATTTTGTGACTGCTTTTATTATTTCTGCTTTTAAATTGCATTATGGGATCTTTCTTACAACGTTTAACCTTTTCAAGTTTTTTTAAAAAGTGACTTTTATTTTCATTTTTAATAGTTTAAAGTGATCTATTGTCTGTTTTCTCAATAAAAGAAAACAAAGTCACTTTGTTAAGCTGAAGAATTTAATTTTCAGCATCAAAAGTCAACAGAGCAGAGATCAACATTTTGTGGGAATGAGTGTTTCCCAGAGCTGGGTTGCAGCTGGAAGAGCATCCAATGTGTAAAACATATGCTGGAATAGTTGTCGGTTCAGTCCGCTGTGGCGACCCCTGATAAATAAGGGACTAAGCTGAAGGAAAATAAATGTTCTAATGTACTAGAATAGTGTGTACTCAATTTATGGGTCAATATGAGGCTTTAAACCAGGGGTCACCAATCCTGGTCCTGGAGGGCCGGTGACTCTGCAGTGTTTAGCTCCAACTTTCCTCAACACACCTGCCTGGGTGTTTCAAGTATAGACCCTTTTCTTGGAACGCAAAATTACTCATTATGCTTTGCGTGTATACGCAAGGAGAATGCGAAGAACTTCCGGTCGGCAGCTGATGCGTGTAAACAGTCACATTTGGACAGATTTGAAACGATCTATTTTACCTGCTTTTATCCTCTTTGAACTAACACTGTTGTCCATCAGCACCATCTCCTGGACTGATCATTTAAAGAAATGCGATCTAATAGGATGGAAAACAGCTGCAGTGAGGCGTTTTCCCCTCGTTGTCAGACGGCATCTTCTGCAGTTTAAATGAAGCCTCGTCATCGCTAAAGTCAACATTTTCTCTTTATTTTAATATATAACCAGCCCAAACAAATGTAATTCAACCAAAATGTTTGACACACACAAGTAGCCTGTACTGTGCCACTGACACACTGATTTAATAACGGTGACAAAGTGAAAATATAGGCTAGTGTCATTTCGAAATGACAGAAAAACACAAACGTGGTAAAAACAACACACGAAATACACAAACGGCTCGCGATTAGAATGAACCGCAAATATCAGCCAGCAGAGGATCAATAACAGACTTTTATTTTTGTTTGTGTGTGTGTGTGTGTGTGTGTGTGTGTGTGTGTGTGTGTGTGTGTGTGTGTGTGTGTGTGTGTGTGTGTGTGTGTGTGTGTGTGTGTGTGTGTGTGTGTGTGTGTGTGTGTGTGTGTGTGTGTGTGTTTTAAAGAGCCGCTGAGCTAACAGCTGACAGGCCGGGAACGCAAACAGACACTGTATTTCTGACGGCAGACACGTGAACTAGGAGAACGTTTTTCTCGTATTTCTGACGCGTTTGAACCACATGTGACAGATTATAACGGCTTTAACAAACACATTTCTAAGTTGTGTGTCACAAAAACACTCTGTTATCCATTAAAAACGGTATTGAAACCCATTTTCGGAGCGCAAATTACCAGTTGTACACGCTGTAAACGGAAGTTTTTAGCATTCTACCGGAAGACGCTGGTCGCTATGGCGCTCTCCATGCAGCAGCCATGAAAAAGGTCTATACCCAAGACCTTAATTAATTCCCAAATGGCACACTATGCACTCATGCACTATGTACTTATGCACTTACACACTCAACAGGATAGTACATGTATGTAGTGTTGTCCCAAATGGCACACTAAATGGTTTCCCTGATGACGTTTGACGGTTGCCAAATCAGTGAAATAAACGACCGAATTATCAAATAATACCTGCCGTGAGTATTGCCGCATTCACCATCGGGAGGCGCTATAATCACTCTCGTAGAAGAATTTTGCTTTCACCATCCAAAATAAATAAAGTTATCCAACATGTGCGTCCGATAGCTCCGCCCCTTCCGCTACGTAAGCAAACCTGCGGTCGTTGAGTGCGTGAAGTGTCCATCATTACACACTTCATTTTAGCAGCTGAATGAGTGCATCATCCGGGTAATTAAAGTGCACTTATTATTTTTAGAGTTTTCAGTGTGAACACACTACTTACACTATTTATACTACAAAATGGCATAGAATAGTGCATAAGTATGCGATTTGGGACGCAGCTCTTGATTTAGCTGGTTCAGGTGTGTTTGATTAGGGTTGGAGCTAAAATCTGCAGGACACCGGCCCTCCAGGAACAAGTTTGATGACCCCTGCTTTAAAGAATTGAATTATCACCACTAATTAAACATATTACATTTGAATTATTTTATTACCTATTCAGAAATGTTACATAAGGCAGCGCTGCTTATCAGCATTAAAGCAAATTCGAGCATTATCAATCAGTTTTTCTGCCCTAAGTGTGTATTCAGAGAGTAAAGGTGGTGAATGTGGAGTTGATGTTGACTGTGGTGACAGGAGGTTTTGAGGATCAGTTAAACGTCATGCTGGAAGGTTAGTTTTCTTCTCGCAAATCCCTCATTATTGCTGTAGTGTCTGTGCAGGACACGCGCGCATTAACATCTTCACCGCGCTTAAATGGAGTTGTCGGATTCTCCCACCAGCTTCCCCTCGATCATTTCTCTCAGACCCGTCTGGAAGTGTAAATTCGCCCCCACGATGATGTAGCCCTGTTGAATCACAGACAGAGAACTGCTATCAATGCACAAAAACTAAATGATAAATCACCATACACTCACTGGCCACTTTATTAGGTACACCTTACTAGTACAGAGTTGGACCCGCTTTTGTCTTCAAGAACTTTTGGTCCATTTTGAGATGATAGGGTCACGCAGTTTCTTCAGATTTGTCGGCTGCACATCCATCCTGTGAATCTCCCGTT
The DNA here is from genome assembly GCF_049306965.1 of Danio rerio. Taxonomy (NCBI): domain Eukaryota; kingdom Metazoa; phylum Chordata; class Actinopteri; order Cypriniformes; family Danionidae; genus Danio; species Danio rerio. The sequence goes on along the minus strand of NC_133181.1, from coordinate 58,089,361 downwards.
CCACCACATCCCAAAGGTGCTCTATTGGATTGAGATCTGGTGACTGTGGAGGCCATTTGAGTACAGTGAACTCATTGTCATGTTCAAGAAACCAGTCTGAGATGATTCACGCTTTGACATGGCGTGTTATCCTGCAGGAAGTAGCCATCAGAAGATGGGTACACTGTGGTCATAAAGGGACATGGTCAGCAACAATACTCAGGTTGGCTGTGGTGTTGACACGATGCTCAGTTGGAACTAATGGACCCAAAGTGTGCCAAGAAAACACCATTACACCACCAGCCTGAACCATTGATACAAGGCAGGATATATCCATGCTTTCATGTTGTTGACGCCAGATTCTGATGCAACCATCCGAATGTCTCAGCAGAAATGGAGACTCATCAGGGCAGGCAACGTTTCTCCAATCTTCTATTATCCAGTTTTGGTGAGCCTGTGTGAATTGAAGCCTCAGTTTCCTGTTTTTAGATGACAGGAGTGGCACTCGGTGTGGTTTTCTGCTGCTGTAGCCCATCTGCCTCAAGGTTGGACGTGTTGTGTGTTCAGAGATGCTCTTCTGCAGACCTAGCGAGTGCTTGTTTGAGTTGTTGCCTTTCTATCAGCTGGAACCAGTCTGGCCATTCTCCTCTGACCTCTGGCATCAACTAGGCATTTGTGTCCACAGAACTGCCGCTCGCTGGATATTTTCTCTTTTTCAGACCATTCTCTGTACACCCTAGAGATGGTTGTGCGTGAAAATCTCAGTAGATTAGTAGTTTCTGAAATACTCAGACCAGCCCGTCTGGCTCCAACAACCATGCCACCTTCAAAGTCATCTAAATCAACTGTCTTCCCCATTCTGATGCTCAGTTTGAACTGCAGCAGATCATCCCGACCATGGCTACATGCCTAAATGCATTGAGTTACTGCCATGTGATTGGCTGATTAGAAGTTTTTGTTAACGAGCAGTTGGACGGGTGTTCCTAATAAAGTGGCCACGAAGTGTAATTTCACAGTTCATTGATTACAAATAACTTAAATTGAACCTGTAATACAATTCTTAATGTAGTGCACTCTTCTCTGTGTGCTAAAGTAGCTGTTTTTTTGCATTACAATTGAGAAATGCTGGGATATGTATAACTACACTGTAAAAATATCTGTTAATTAAGAGTTTTCCAATTTTGTGTTTGTTTACGGTTGTGAATTGCGTTATGGGATGTTGATCTCTGCGCTGTTGACTTTTGATGTTGAAAATTCAACTCTACAGTTTGATAAAGTGACTTGTATTGACATTTTAGTAGTTTGGAATAATTTAGAGAGAAATAAGTCTGTAAAATAGCAGAAAATGTACTGTTGGTTTATTACGAAGGTTTTTGTAGCGTAATCTAGAACAGAGGTTCTCAAAGTGGGGGTCGGGACCCCCCGAGGGGTCGCGGGACAATGAAGGGGGGTCGCCTGTTGATTTTTAAAAATCAATTAATTTTTATTAAACCTTAAGGCTTACTGTATTTTATCAATAACCTACTGAAGAGAAAAAAAATAGTCGTTTATAGTTACTATAAACTATATAGTTACTATAGTAGCTTATAGTTACTAGTTCTATTGGATTGCGACTTCTCGGGTAATTACATTATACTAAAGACACAGCAATACTGTCAGATGCAGCAGATTTTGTAACAGTAGGTTAAACTTTCTAGCCCATTTAAAGCACTGACATACATTAAAAAAAAAAAACTAAGAATAGACTTGGGTCTATTGGTGTGTTTGTGTGCGTCATTGCATACAAGGTTTCTGTATTTATAACCACCACCTCAGAGAATATTGGGGGTCACGAGTCACTGGCATTGTCATTTTGGGGGTCGCGGGCTGAAAAGTTTGGGAACCCCTGCTCTAGAACACCAACACAGACAATAGATCACTCTAAACCAGTGGCGCAAAAAGGGGGTATGCAGTATATGCAGTGCATAGGGGCGCCACACATGGGGGGGGGGCGCCATTGTGCCAAAACTATTTTTGAAATTATCCATATTAAAAGTTTCAAATAATGTATATATTTTTTGTTAAAAAAATGTATTTAGCATTTTATACGAGTATAATATTGTATTTTATTAAATTAAAAAATCATTTCACCCCTCCCCCATTTTTATACCACATGTTATTGTGAATTTATTATGTATCATATTGATTCATCAGGCCTTTTGGTAACTTCTTAGCTCAAAACTATTTTAATTTTAGCTACAAACAAAGTTATAACATTTCAATTAAATAGAACATTTCACACTGTTTGTTTCTGTTTTTTTACACTAAACATTTGACAGTCTTTTTTATTTCACTTTTAGCAGTTTTAGTCAATTGTTCTTGCAAAGACAGACCTTCTGCCTCATTCTGAATGTGAGAAGTAATTGCAATGTTCTTTTGCCCTTTAGGACTCCCATGTCTATCATTTTGTTTTGACAAATGTACTACAAAAAGTCCAAAAGCAAGGCTAGTCAAGGTGCTATAATCATTTAGTAAGTGAAAATTAAATTAAGAAGAAATTTGGGGTGGTATGAGATGCATTTCTTTGTGACTTAACATGCTTAATGTAATTATACCTTTTACTATACTTCAAACTATTTCAGTTGTGTTCAGAACTGCGAAACTGTTTTTTTTAAGCATATTGATATCTTTATGAAAAAATATCTTTAATTTATTGATGGAAATATTTTCCACATTTTATCACTTGCCTGTTATAAAATATAGTTGGATTGAAGGGGGGCGCGCAAAAGTTGAAGCCGCATACCCATCAGTACATGTGAAGTTGCGCCCCTGCTCTAAACCAGCGGCTCTCAAACTTTTTTCATCAAGTATTACCTCAGAAAAGAATCGCCTCTCCAAGTACCACCATAGTGAACATTATTGAAATACAGTATAGCGTAGTAGGACTAATTAAGCAGCCACAGCACAGTTCAAAAACCAGGCAGATTAATTCCTATTATTAAGAACATTTATTATTGTAAGCCACTTTAAACATTATAGTTTGAACAATAACACTGTACTGTGCTTATATGTAAAAAAACAAACAAAATGTCAACGTTTTAATTTAAATGTGCTTTTAAAAGTTTAATTAAAATGGTAGACTACTGTTCTTAAAAAGTAAAAAAAAAAAAGACTAAAACTTCTGGACTTAAATGTAAAGTATTAACATATAGTAGCCTATTCATCAAAACCTGGAAATGTTGCTAGAACCTTATCAATATAGCCATCATATTCATATACAAATTATTATACATTTTAAATATATTTTGCATGTAAATATGACATATTCCTCCGTACCACAGTTTGAGAACCACTGCTCTAAACTATTAAAAATTATAATAAAAGTCACTTTTTCTAACTTTAAGGTTTCAAGTTGTAGGAACAAAGATCAAGATCACATAATGCAAGTCAAAAGCAAAAATAAAAACATGAAATAAAAGACATGGAAAACTGCAAATGTATGATATCATTTGTTTATTTTTACAGGTGATATCTGCTTTATTTATATTTATTATTGTTTTAAAATGTTGTTTAAATACACAAATTAGACCTTTAATTATATATGCACTTCTATATTTGCCATGTCTATTAAAAACAACAACAACAACTAAAAAACCTTACATTAAAGATGTCAAGAGTCTGAGCAGCCACTTACATTGTGATACTCCACGACCTCTTCGATGAAGTCTATCCCGTCTGGTAAAGGGATCTGCACCCCTCGCTTGGTGTAATCTTACAAAAAACGCATAAAAATCCTGTTTAGGTGCACCTCATTTAAAGTCGATATGCACATCAAATAGCATGCTGGAATGAAAACTGCAGTAATGATGCTGGAAGTTCAACTTGGCATCACATAAGTAAAACCCATTTTAAATATCCATTTAAATTGAAGAGTCGCTGTTATTTTGATTATGATATTTCATAATATTTCTGTCTTTTAACCGTATATTGAGCATATAAATGCAGTCCTGGTGTGGATATATAAGAGACTTCTTGAAAAAAACATTAAAACCACACACATTTTTAAATGGTATTATGTATCTCATTTACTACAGGTCTGCTTTACATTTTTTACAGTCAAATATAAGGCCTTGATGAAAAAAATAATACTCTTTATAGTGTGTCCAATGCTGAACATAGATATGTATATTTTTTCAAAACACATTGTTATTATTAGGGCATCACGGTGGCCTAGTGGGTAGCACGATCGCCTCACCGCAAGCAGGTCGCTGGTTCGAACCCTGGCTGTGTCAGTTGGCATTTCTGTGTGGAGTTTGCATGTTCTCCCCGTGTTGGCGTGGGTTTCCTCCGGGTGCTCCGGTTTCCCCCACAAGTCCACACACATGTGCTATAGGTGAATTGAAGAAACTAAATTGGCCGTAGTTTATAGGTCACTCTAAAAACGTTGAGTTATTTATTTAATCCAGTAGTTGAGTTAAAAATATTTGGTGCTTTGTTGGGTTATTTTTAACCTTTATTTGGTAATTTATTAATAACTCAACCAGTTTGGTTAAATATTTGGTGCTTTGTTGAGTTATTTTAATCATTATTTGGTAATTTATTAATAACTCAACCAGTTGGGTTAAATATTTGGTGCTTTGTTGAGTTATTTTTAACTTTTATTATGTTATTTATAATAACTCAACCAGTTGGGTTAAATATTTGGTGCTTTGTTGAGTTATTTTAATCATTATTTGGTAATTTATTAATAACTCAACCAGCTGGGTCAAATATTTGGTGCTTTGTTGAGTTATTTTTAACTTTTATTATGTTATTTATAATAACTCAACCAGTTGGGTTAAATATTTGGTGCTTTGTTGAGTTATTTTAATCATTATTTGGTAATTTATTAATAACTCAACCAGTTGGGTTAAATATTTGGTGCTTTGTTGAGTTATTTTTAACTTTTATTATGTTATTTATAATAACTCAACCAGTTGGGTTAAATATTTGGTGCTTTGTTGGGTTATTTTTAACCTTTATTATGTTATTTATTAATAACTCAACCAGTTGGGTTAATATTTGGTGCTTTGTTGGGTTATTTTTAACCTTTATTATGTTATTTATTAATAACTCAACCAGTTGGGTTAAATATTTGGTGCTTTGTTGGGTTATTTTTAACTTTTATTATGTTATTTATAATAACTCAACCAGTTGGGTTAAATATTTGGTGCTTTGTTGAGTTATTTTAATCATTATTTGGTAATTTATTAATAACTCAACCAGTTGGGTTAAATATTTGGTGCTTTGTTGAGTTATTTTTAACTTTTATTATGTTATTTATAATAACTCAACCAGTTGGGTTAAATATTTGGTGCTTTGTTGGGTTATTTTTAACCTTTATTATGTTATTTATTAATAACTCAACCAGTTGGGTTAATATTTGGTGCTTTGTTGGGTTATTTTTAACCTTTATTATGTTATTTATTAATAACTCAACCAGTTGGGTTAAATATTTGGTGCTTTGTTGGGTTATTTTTACCCTTTATTATGTTATTTATTAACTCAACCAGCTGGGTCAAATATTTGGTGCTTTGTTGGGTTATTTTTAACCTTTATTATGTTATTTATTAATAACTCAACCAGTTGGGTTAAATATTTGGTGCTTTGTTGGGTTATTTTTAACTTTTATTATGTTATTTATAATAACTCAACCAGTTGGGTTAAATATTTGGTGCTTTGTTGGGTTATTTTTACCCTTTATTATGTTATTTATTAACTCAACCAGCTGGGTTAAATATTTGGTGCTTTGTTGGGTTATTTTTAACCTTTATTATGTTATTTATTAACTCAACCAGCTGGGTCAAATATTTGGTGCTTTGTTGAGTTATTTTTAACCTTTATTATGTTATTTATTAACTCAACCAGCTGGGTCAAATATTTGGTGCTTTGTTGGGTTATTTTTAACCTTTATTATGTTATTTATTAATTACTCAACCAGTTGGGTTAAATATTTGTTGCTTTGTTGAGTTATTTTTAACCTTTATTATGTTATTTATAATAACTCAACCAGTTGGGTTAAATATTTGGTGCTTTGTTGGGTTATTTTTAACCTTTATTATGTTATTTATAATAACTCAACCAGTTGGGTTAAATATTTAGTGCTTTGTTGGGTTATTTTTAACCTTTATTATGTTATTTATAATAACTCAACCAGTTGGGTTAAATATTTGGTACTTTGTTGGGTTATTTTTAACCTTTATTATGTTATTTATTAACTCAACCAGCTGGGTTAAATATTTGGTGCTTTGTTGGGTTATTTTTAACCTTTATTATGTTATTTATTAATAACTCAACCAGTTGGGTTAAATATTTGGTGCTTTGTTGGGTTATTTTTAACCTTTATTATGTTATTTATTAATAACTCAACCAGTTGGGTTGAATATTTGGTGCTTTGTTGGGTTATTTTTAACCTTTATTATGTTATTTGTTTAATAACTCAACCAGTTGGGTTAAATATTTGGTGCTTTGTTGGGTTATTTTTAACCTTTATTGGGTTATTTGTTTAATAACTCAACCAGTTGGGTTAAAATGTAGAATTTTCAACAGTCAACTGATTTAACTGACACAGAACAGCTGTATTATTACGCGTGCGTAATGTTGTTTTTGCATTATGATTAAAATTATTCAAATGACCTCTCCCTGTCATGTTTATTATAACCGTTTCACCAGCACTCTCAATTACTGATGATACAAGTGCGTGCTTCATAGCCGATCTATATTAGCGGTTCATTTCGCTGTGCATTTAATAAAGAGACTAAGCTGAAAAGAAAATGAATAAATGAATGAATGCAGCATTTATTTAAAAACCGTATAAATGAACTAAATATGCCCGAATGTAAAAGATAAAATATATAAACAACGGGTACTTTTAGTGCCTCTGCTATCAATTTAGTGTGTAATATCGTGATTACTATTAAAATAATTAATAGTAGTGTCAAAATACAGCATAACAGTAACAGCTCTGAACATTTTGGTTATGATTGTCCATTAACAATAATGAATTATTTTCTGAACTGTTGTATTGGCTAAAATAGTTATCACATGTGTAAACATGCATATAATGCCATTTATTTTGAATTGGTCACACTATGTTTACATGGACATCAGTAATTGAATTATTCGCCTTAATCTGATAAGACAATAACATGATGAAGGTGTTTACATGACTTTCATGATCCTGTTTTACATGTTATAGCACAATTCGATTAATGCCATCACGTCACTGCATTTATATTTCCTCCGGAGTTTCATGTAAGGTGTTTCATCTTTAATTAGTCGACTTTAACAGCAGTTTGGCACTTTCACTGTCATTCAGGAACATTTCATGCATGCTCAGGTGACAAACGAGATATTGGATGCGAGTATAAACTGCTGGAAAAGTGTTGTTTTAATAGAGTTTGATTGCCGTGTTTCCATGTCTGTATCACACTTCAGTAAGGCCACTAAAATCAGCATGCTCCACATGTCTTAATCCCATTTCTGTTTAGTTTGATTATGACTTCAGTTGGATTAAATGAATCAACAATCGCTGTTTACATGGTCGACTCCTAATCAGAGTATTGTCTAAGTTGTCATAAAATCAGATTATTGGTGTCCATGTAATCGTACTGACTGAAAGTCACAATATCATGTCAAATTTAAGACAGTAAATCTTTCTCAGACTTTTTGTGTCCTTACATTTTAAAAATCTAGTACTTTTAAAGACTTTATAGAGACCCACAGGAAGCCTGTGCTGACATGTCCTATCACTTACTGTTAATGAGAGGCACCACAGATATCTGCAGCATGGTCTTCAGGGGACCCTGCAGTGGAATAAGCTGATGGACAAATATTGATTACAGTCACATTGTTGCAGCACATTCATTCGTGATGTATACAGTATATACAGTTGAAGTCAGAATTATTAGCCCCCCTGAATTTTTAGATCGCTTGTTTATTTTTTCCCCAATTTATGTTTAACAGAAAGAAGATTTCTTCAACACATTTCTAAACATAATAGTTTTAATAACTCATTTCTAATAACTGATTTATTTTCTCTTTGTCATGATGACAGTAAATTATATTTGACTAGATATTTTTCAAGACACTTCTATACAGCTTGGCATTTAAAGGCTTAAATAGGTTAATTAGGTTAACTAGGCAGGTTAGGGTAATTAGGCAAGTTATTGTATAACAATGGTTCTCATGAAAAAATATAGCTTAAAGAAGCTAATAATTTCTTCCTTATAACGGTGTTTAAAAAAATTTAAAACTAATTTTATTCTAGCCAAAATAAAACCAACAAGACTTTTTTACAGAAGAAAAAAATATTATCAGACATTCTGTGAAAATGTCCTTGCTCTGTTAAACATCAATTGCGAAATATTTAAAAAAAGAATAAAACAAATCTGAAGGGGGCTAATAATTCTGACTTCAACTGTAAGTGTTTATTGCAACTTCAGTTTTCTTTTTGCAAGGCAAAACACTGCAGGTAAATAGGATAAAATAAAAACTAACCTTTATCAATATTGATCAATTACAATAACTGCAAACATTCTTGTATTACAGTTTATAAATGTCGTGTTTGCACTGGTTAAACAAATATAATTCAGAAAATGCAGTAAAGTTACATTTACATTTTTAAAATAAAATGTATATAATCAGGCTAAGGATTTCAACTTGATCCAATTTGATAAAAGGACTGCAGTTTTTCACCTTTAACTAACATGAATTCATTTATTAGCAAAATGACACTTACAGCTAAAGACTCCAGAGCAGACTGATTGGAGAAAATCTTAAACCTGAAAACAAATTCTCAGTTAAAAATCACATATTAAGTCGAGTCTACAAACTAAAATAAATGTTCAATACTCACCTTCTCAGATCTAAGTGGATGGCGAGGCGTTTGCCCTTCATTGACACTTTCGCGTTGAATTTACCCTCCTAAAAAACAGAATCAGTAGTGCATTTATATCATCCTCCATGATAAATCACATCAGTGAATTGTGTATTATTGTTTTGTATATTATTCTATATAATGTGTATCTGCATTTTCAGGAGATAATAACTTATTGCAGTATTCTAGATATATATATATACATATCACTGGCCACTTTATTAGGTACACCTGTCCAACTGCTAGTTAACACAAATTTATAATCAGCCAATCACTTGGCAGCAACTCATTGCATTTAGGCATGTGGACATGGTCGAGATGATCTGCTGCAGTTCAAACCGAGCATCAGAATGGGGAAGAAAGGTAATTTAAGTGACTTTGAACGTGGCATGGTTGTTGGTGCCAGATGGGCTGATCTGAGTATTTCGGAAACTGCTGATCTACTGGGATTTTCACGCACAACCATCTCTAGGGTTTACAGAGAATGGTCTGATAAAGAGGAAATATGCAGTGAGCGGCAGTTCTGTGGGCGCAAATGTCTTGTTGATGCCAGAGGTCAGAGGAGAATGGCCAGACTGGTTCTAGCTAATAGAAAGACAACAGTAACTCAAATAAGCACTCGTTACAACAGAGGTCTGCAGAAGAGCATCTCTGAACACACAACACATCCAACCTTGGGGCAGATGAGCTACAGTAGCAGAAGACCACACCGGGTGCCACTCCTGTCAGCTAAGAACAGGAAACTGAGGCTACAATTCACACAGGCTCATTAAAACTGGACAATAGAAGATTGGAGATACGTTGTCTGCTCTGATGAGTCTCCATTTCTGCTGTGACATTCGGATGGTCGGGTCAGAATTTGGCCTCAACAACATGAAAGCATGGATATATCCTGCCTTCTATCAACAGTTCAGGGTGGTGGTGTAATGGTGTGAGGGATATTTTGGCACACTTTGGGCCCATTAGGACCAACTGAGCATTGTGTCAACGCCACAGCCTACCTAAGTATTGTTGCTGACCATGTCCATCCCTTTATGACCACAGTGTACTCATCTTCTGATGGCTACTTCCAGCAAGATAACACACCATGTCATAAAGCGTGAATCATCTCAGACTGGTTTCTAGAACATGACAGTGAGTTCACTGTACTCAAATGGCCTCCACAGTCACCAGATATCAATCTAATAGAGCGCTTTTAGGATGTGGAGGAATGGGAGATTCACATCATGAATGTGCAGCCGACAAATCTACAGCACCTCCGTGATGCTATCATGTCAATATGGAGCAATATCTCTGAAGATATTTCCAGTACCTTGTTGAATCTATGCCACAAAGGATTAAGGCAGTTCTGAAGGCAAAAGGGGGTCCAACTAGGTACTAGTCAGGTGTACCTAATAAAGTGGCCGGTGAGTGTAAATACCCTATATATCTAAGTAGTTGAGGGAACATTGCAGACAGGCTGATTGTAAATGTGAATTAACTCTCTGCCAGCAGGACGATGGCATTTTTGGCTATGGTTATATTTGTTATTGTGGTGGTCCACCATGTTGTTCTCACCATGGTCATGCTGCTGAGCTGGACGGCTGGTTTTCCGGCTGGAAGGACCAACACTTTGACGTTACAGTTGACGGCCACACTTGCACCAGAGGTCTTGATGGTTGATCGAGGAGGAGCGGTGACCTCAAACTCTAGAGACAGGGGCTGGTCCATCAGTGCTGGGTTCTAGGAGGACACAACTATATATTTTAGGGTACGTTCACACCTAAACAAGTTAAATCAGACTCATTGATCAGGTTAAAGCAGGGTATTTGGTTGCCTGTATAAAATAAACCGCTTGTTGATGAATTAACACCATTAGGACTATTTTAAAGGCCAGTTTAGACAAAATAGTGTCTTCAATCCTTATCCTTCAGCTTAGTCTCTTATTTATCAGGGGTAACTTATAGTATCAGCTGCAACTTAGTACTGGGAAACACCCATACACTCATTCACACACACTCATACACTACGGCCGATTTAGTTTATTCAATTCACCTGTAGCATATATACCTATACCAAATATATTGCACCTATACCTTCCAGCATGTTTTACACAGCGGATGGCCTTCAAGCTGCAACCCATCACTGGGAAACATCCATACACACTCATTCACACTCATACACTACGGACAATTTAGCTCATTCAGTTCACCTATAGCGCATGTGTTTGGACTGTGGGGAAAACCCACGCCAACACGGGGAGAACATGCAAACTCCACACAGAAATGCCAACGGACCCAGCCGAGACTCGAACCAGAGACCTTTTTGATGTGAGGCGACAGTGCTAACCACTAAGCCACCGTGCCTTTGACAACAGCTTCAGATTAAGTGGAGTGTGCTTTATACATCATGCTTTTGCTCACCAGCATCATGATTGTCCCGAGGTAGGTTGTTCTGAGGAGGACCTCCAAGTCTTTTGGCATCTGAAAATGAACAATAGTGTCTTATTGTCTAATTCTATTAGTATGTCATTAAGGATTAATTATGAGGAGCCTTACACGTTCGTTTGCAATCTGCAGTTGGAAAAGTCCACCTTTGAAGTAAGAGTAGAGGCCACTGTCGAAGAAGTACTCGGAGAGAGCCAGATAAATCATACGATCATACTCTCTCACTACTGGATTCACTGCGTAGTTCACTAGAGTGTCGTTCTCATTCTTAAGATCATAAAACATGCCCTGTAGAGGTGAGGGAGAGAAATACACGATAATGAAACTATTATTCATTAAAATTGACTTGTACATGCCAAAAAATATTATATTATATTATACTATATTATATTGTATTATACTAAATAATACTATACATTATATTATATTATTGTATTATATAATATTATACTATATTATATTATATTGTATTATATTATACTATATTATATTTTTATTATATTATATTATAAATGCACACACGCATGCATATATTTGAGAAAGTGTTTATTTATATTTAG
>NC_133181.1:58005000-58072500 GCF_049306965.1 Danio rerio | reverse complement strand
GCACTCCGCAGTATTTGTGATGATTGGGATCAAAAGATGATTCATCAGAAAAATCCACCTTCTGTCAGGGTTCTGCCACTCTGGTCCTTGTAAATTCTTGTTTTGGTGGCACAGCTCTGACACTACCCATGTCTGGTCGTGTTTCTGTCTCTGTGTGCGCGCGGGCCGTCGTGGGTGTACGCAGAGACGCGCGCGCTCTTGTACTAGTGTTTGTGTTTGTTCTGTCAGCATCGCGCTGCTTTATTCTCGGCGCCTCTGTCTAGTCTGTTTCAGTTTTGGTTGGCGCTGAGATGAAGCATGCGCGTTGCTTATGTGTGAGCGCATGGTGAGGTATTTATCTATCCTGTGCTCGTGTCTTGAGTCTCTTGTCAAAGCACGTGGCTCGGTGTTTACATTGTGGTCACGTGCTTTTGTCGTGTGCTTCAGTGTTGTGCTTGTCTTGTCATGAACATGTGGTTAATGAGTTCTGCATGTTCTTGCCCTGTTTTTTGTGAGCGCATGGCTTGTGTTGTCTCTCTGTGTCATGCGCTCTCCCGTCTATTGTCTAGTCCCACCCTCCTTGTTAACTCATTATTTGTTAGTCATGTTCACCTGTGTGTCAATTTACTTTTTGCTTTATAATCCCCTCATGTCTTCAGTCCCATGCCAGTTCGTTGTCTACACTCCCCGTGTTCCTGCTCCAGTCTTGCCTTGTCTTATTGTCAGCCAAGTTTATGTGTTTTGTTAATGTTTTTCCCCTCGGGGTAGTTTTGTTTTGCCATTTATTTTTATTTTAGTATTAATAAATACCCATTGTTTCTTTGCACTTGAGTTCTCGCTCCTTTTTCCCCCTCACCGACCGTGACACCTTCTGCCACTTTTCCAAGTGATCAACTAATAAAAGTTATTACTTGTTGCTCTTACAACTGGGATCAACGACAAGACTTGTTGTGTCAGGTAGTGTACATGTAATATATATTGATAATTTTGCCTTTAACTGTATGGCATTTATGACTGTGATATCCAGAAAATAACTTGTATTTGATTTGCATATATTGCGATAAGTCGGATTTCCATTTTAAAAAAGTAAGCCCATTGCTTTTAAAATTAGTTGACTTTACCTAAAAAAAGTGAGTAAACCTCAGAGTTATTAGGTAAATGAACTATGTGCATATTATAGAAATCAATTTAAGTTGAAGTTTAGTTCAAGTTATAATGGGTTTATTAACTTTAAGTTTCTTAGATGTTAGAATCAGTATTGCTAGTTTTAAGGATATCTATAAGCTAGTGTGCTCCAAAACAGTGACAAAATTCGCATTTAGGAGATATAAACCTGATATAAACATCTAAAGCTTGCAGTTTGTCACTTCTGCCTAAATTAGGGGTGTCCAAACTCAGTCCTGGAGGGCCGCTGTCCTGCATATTTTAGTTCCAACCCCAACTAAACACACCTGAACCAGCTAATCAAGCTCTTGGTATACTAAAACCTCCAAGCAAGTGTGTTGAAGGAAGTTGGAGCTAAACTATGCAGGACACCGGCCCTCCAGGACCGAGTTTGGACACCCCTGAACCCCCCTAAATGGATCAAAAAAAAATTTCCACATTACCTAATAGTTTCTTGTCAAATCTTCTGGCCAATCAAATGCTCTCTAGTATCTGAAATGCCCCGCCCCCTTCAAGACGTTTCTCATTTGATGCGCTAGAGCTCAACTACACTCACTGACAGAGCGGTGTTTTTAACAAAACGCTATTGGCTGTCTCTTAAAAAGGGGAGGGGTTACTATATGTCCCGCCCTATCTTCAAGTTTCGCTTGAGATTCTGTCAAACATTGAATAAAAATGCACGTTTTAAAGCATTTTACCAGACCTTACTTTTACCTTTGAGGCGTCGAGTTTACTTCATTATTAAAAGTAAAGTTAGTCATCGCTTTTTTACAGTGGTAGTAGTGAATGTGGCTCTTACAATTAATATATTAAAAAGTTAAAGTGAAGTACCCGAGGGTCCCACTGAATTTGGCTCTCATCTTGGCAATGGAGGCATCACAGGTGACGTTGGAGATCTTCAGACGACCCTCGTCGTCTTTGCTGAGATGAAGGACGGTGAAGATGTTGACACCTTCTGCTGAGGCGTTGATGGCTCCCTCATCATAACTAATGGAGAAAATGCAGGCATGTAACGTTAAACTTCATCTCTATCACAGCTTATAACATTATCAATGTTTTCTTGTTTAGAATAACTACTGAAGCTATATAAATTATATCTATATATTCTGCGGCATGGCTATGCAATAAACTGCCAGTGTGTATTAGAAGTATTACAAATGCGGCTAGTTTTATTTTAAAATCTAAAAGCAGAATAGTATGTTGATTTTATAGTGTGGTTTAATGTTTTTTTTGTCATTGTATTTGTATTTACTTATATAGTTTAGCGTCACAGTGTACCTGTTACCGGGAGTACCCCAACAGCAAAGAATTCTGGCCCAGATTTAGCATAAAGCATAAAGCTAAATCTGCAAGACGGTCACTGGTTCAAGTCTCGGCTGGGTCAGTTAACAATTCTGTGTGTTCTTGTGCGTTTACTCTGGGCGCTCCGGTTTCATTTGTGAATGAGTGTGAATAAATGTTTCCCAGTGATGGGTTGCAGCTGGAAAGGCGTCCGCTGCGTAAAACATGCTGGATAAATTGGCGGTTCATTCCGCTGTGGTGACCCTAGATTACTAAAGGGACTAAGCCAAAATGAATGAATGAATATCGACATATGTCTAATCTTTAATAAAGTTTTTAAGTCTCATTAAACAACTCATTGTGTGCTTTGTCTTAGACGTTTACATTTTGGAATTTATTTTGGGTTCCTTTTGGTTTATTGTCTTTAATAGGCTCTAAAGATGCTCTGAAACGCTGTTCAATTATCCTGTCAGGTTTGATAAATATAATGTATTCTCACTAAATAAGATACTCAATTCTAACAATTGCTGGTTAATTAAATGATAAACGTGTTGTCTTGATTTCTGCAGGTGCATTCAGACTCACAAGAGCCAGTAAAGGATGCGTCTCTGGAAGTTGAGGGTGATGGAGGAGTTCTGCACCTCAAACAGCAGACCAACATCCGGCTGGAAGCGCAGGTCAGACGCCAGGTTCAGCTCGATAATCCTCACACTGAAGAAACATGAGCTTCACATTAGACACCGCTTCATCATAGCTAATGCATGTAGGTATAATAAATAAAGTCTTTACATACAAGAACAAGAGCTCATTACACTTTATCTGCTGAAGAACCATATACAAATTACTCATTGGATCTACTAAATTATTTTAAGGTAAACAATGGTTAAAAGTGCTGCAAACAATTTATATGGGCTGAATTTAAACACATATTTAAGTTGAACATTACTAAATTTAATTCGTAAATAAATAAACAATATAAATTGTTTGCAACCACTTACCCTAAATTAATTTAGTAAATCCAATTTATATTTTTTTCAGTGATATGGTCACATCATCAACTACAACAGGCATGTCCAAACTCGGTCCTGGAGGGCCGATGCCCCGCAAAGTTTGGTTCCAACCCCAATCAGACACACCTGGGCTAGCTAATCAAGCTCTTACTAGGCTTTTCTAGAAACATTCTTGCAGGTGTGTTGAGGCAAGTTGGAGCTAAAATCTGCAGGACACCGGCCCTCAAGGACCAAGTTTGGACACCCCTGAACTACAATATTGTTTCATTCAAGTCATAAAAGTCTTGTAATAACCCCCTGTGATACTCCAGGGTTTTTCAATGTGTTCCCTATTAAGGATTAAAGTTGCCACGGAACAGAAGTTCAGATTGTCCATTTATCTACTATTTCGTGACATATATCCACTTGAAACAGTCTTGAAATAAGAAAAAATATAGGGCGGTGCATGATTTTGTTCTTTGGGAAACGATTGGATTATAAAAAGATTGTTTATGTTGCTAGATTCACTAATAAAGGAATTTAGAGCAAAATCAAGACACCCGATGGTAGCCCTGCCCTAAAAGACTGATAGCTCCGCCCTAAAGGACTGATAGCTCCGCCCTAACATACTGATAGCCCCACCCAAAAGGACATATAGCTGGCCCTAAATTGCTGAGGGCGCCACCCTACAGGACAGATAGCTCTGCCTTAAATCACTGATTGTCCCGCCCTAAAAGACTGATAGCTCTGCCCTAAATCGCTGAGATAGCTGTCCTAAAGGACTGATAACTCTACCCTAAATCACTCATAAGCTGCGTCCCAAATGGCACACTATACACTATGCACTCATGCACTATGTACTTATGCACTTACACACTCAACAGGATAGTATATGTATGTAGTGTTGTCCCAAATGGCACTCTAATGTTTTTTTACTAAGCGGAAATTCAAACCGTTTCCCTGATGACGTTTGACGGTTGCCAAATCAGTGAAATAAATGACCGAATTATCAAATAATACCTGCCGTAAGTACTGTCATTCACCATCGAGAGGCGCTATAATCACTCTCGTAGGAGAATTTTGCTTTCACCATCCAAAATAAACAAAGTTATCCAACATGTGCGTCCGATAGCTCCGCCCCTTCCGCTACGTAAGCAAACCTGCGTTCGTTGAGTGCGTGAAGTGTCCACCATTACACACTTCATTTTAGCGGCTGAATGAGTGCATCATCCGGGTAATTAAAGTGCACTTATCATTTTTAGAATTTTCAGTGTGAACACACTACTTAGACTATTTCTACTACAAAATGGCGCAGAATAGTGCATAACTATGCGATTTGGGACGCAGCTAGAGTCCTGCTCTAAATGACTGATAGCTCTGCCATAAGTTGCTGAGAACGTTCGCCTAAAAGACCGATAGTTCGGTCTAAATCACTGATAGTCCCGCCCTAAATGACTGATAGCTCCGCCCTAAATTGCTAAAAGCACCACCCTAAATGACTGATAGCTCCACCCTAAATCACTGATAGCCCCACCCTAAAGGATTGATAGCTCTGCTTTGAATCACTTGTAGTTCAGCCCTGAATCACTGATAGCTCCGCCCTAAATGACATATAGCTCCACCCTAAATCACTGATAGCCCTGCCCTGAATAGCTTATAGCTCCGCCCTAAAGGAATTCCATGTGACTAGAAGAGAAGAAATTCATTTGACAGGGAGGCTATGGAAGGCTATGGTAGATTAAAGTTTATGCAAATTTATTTTTACAAGATAATGAAGTGCACTGATACATCGTTTATAACAAGAACTATTATATATAGGTAAAAAAGAAGAGTGAATGTTGATTTTATGGCGACTTTAAACATGCAACTCTACGGAACCCCGGAAGGGACGTATAGTGGAGGAGAAAAAAAATTGGCTGTGTGAAAAAAAAAAATGGGTCAAAGAAAAAAATGGGTGGGAGGAAAATATATATTTCTAAGTTTTTGTGTTCTCTCGCAAAGTTTTGCGTTCCCTCGCAAAGATGTTTTGCGTTCCCTTCTCCACAAACACTTCCTGTTCACTTCACTAACGTAAACCCTCCAGTTTTTGCCGAAATTCTCCCGTATTTTACCATTTTATCCCACTTTCTTTACATTAATACTGTGCGTCGATCGTTGCCTTTCATAGGCAACATCTGAACCAGTGAATGCATGTATAAGCGCTGACTGACAGATGCGCTCCGTACAATAAACTGATCCCAGATCAGCTTCTGTACGTGCCATTTACACAGGAGCACAGAGGAGCGGGTGTATGTTAAAACAGACAAATACACTGAATAATATGTAAACATCTCCGTCCTGCATGTTTTATTTTAAACAGCTACTTTTCTCTTAAATGAGCACAAACAGTTTCTAAAGTAATGTACTGCTTTCATTATAGATCTGTGCATTCTTACAGAGACACCTCTGTTATCAAACTAAACAAAACATGAGATTCATTTGCTGCTCACTTGTTTGATAACAGACGTGTCACTTTAAATGGCACGTACAGACGCTGATCTGGGATCAGTTTATTGTACGGAGCGCGTCTGTCAGTCAGCGCTTATACATGCATTCACTGGTTCAGAGGTTGCATATATATTGCATATTAAAAAAGTGGGATAGAATGGTAAAATATGGGAAAATTTCGGCTAAAACGGGAGGGTTTACGTGAGTGAAGTGAACAGGAAGTGTTTGTGGAGAAACAGTTTTGCGAGATAACACAAAACTTTGCAAGGGAACGCAAAACATTTTTGCGAGGGAACGCAAAACTTTGCGAGAGAACGCAAAAACTTAGAAATATATATTTTCCTCCCACCCATTTTGTTCTTTCACCCATTTTTTTTTTCACCCAGCCAATTTTTTCTCCTCCACTACGTCCCTTCCGGGGTTCGGTACAACTCTGTATCTCTTAGGTACCCCAGTTCAAAGTTAGGGGGAGTAGGTGAGATTAAGCTTCTTATAAAGCATACAAATACCTGAATATGCTTGCAGATATTTAATAGACATGCTGAAGGATTTTGTTTTTGTGAAAAGCAATGCTAAAGTCAGCTATTCTCCATTGGTAAAGTGCGTTTCGTGTCAGAATGTCTGTCTTTGTTTTGGCCTTTATAACATGCCCACTGCCAGTTTACCTAATTAATTTTTTCATCACTGTGTTGGAAATCACACATATTTCTTTTCAGTCTTGAAGGCTCCTCAGTATATGTGGGTGTAGCTCAAAATGCGACATTAGCAACTTTCCGACACGCAGATTCAGAGTATTAAAAATCTATGAGGTAGATTTTAATCAGCAAATAATAAAAACATTCCAAATAAAAACCTTAGCAGGTTGTATTGTAGGCTCAATCGTCAGGCACACTCACTTCTGTTTGTGTCAGTAATCTGGCAACCTGCATTTAGGTATCCGCTTGTTAAGTGGTGACGTGTTGGTGACGTATGTAATACTGTTTCCGGGTCCAAGCCGCCACTCATTTGAG
Source organism: Danio rerio (assembly GCF_049306965.1). Classification (NCBI taxonomy): domain Eukaryota; kingdom Metazoa; phylum Chordata; class Actinopteri; order Cypriniformes; family Danionidae; genus Danio; species Danio rerio. The sequence continues at coordinate 58,065,590 of NC_133181.1, read as the reverse complement.
TGGAGAAATCATTCGTGATCACTTTTTATTCATATCATACATTAAAGTTAATTTTAAATAAAGTCAAAGTGTCCAAAACAATCTCTGGGCTTACTGCATCACAAATACCAAAAATTTAACAATTTATAAAAAAAGGAATCACTTTCTGGCCATTGGATATTAGGCATGGACATAAATATTGCGATCGTGATTTTCGAAAGTATTAAATCGCCTTGTAAACGTTTATTATTACCATTTCACGAGTCTCCCAATTCAGTTGAAAAGAGCGATTGGAGCTGGAAGCCGCTTCGCATGACGTCACACTTAACAAACGAATAGTCAAGGAGGGGCGGAGTCAAAAAACCCTCTTCAATATTTTGAATTTGGATTGCAATGTCTAGTTTAACCACTAGGTGTCCTTAGAAAGAAGCAATCACCTCCAAAACTGAAACTCCTGTCATTTACTCGCCTTTTATTTGTTCTAAACCTCTTTGACTTTCTCTCATTGAACACAAAAGATATTTTAGGAAAACTGGAAAATCACACATTATTTGGTTTTCCTACTAAGCTAATAAGTTTTCAGCTTTCTTCAAATCATCTTCTTTTGGTTCAACTGAGAAAAAATCTCACAAAGGTTTGTAACCACTTGCGGAAGAGTAAATAGTGAATACATGTTTATTTTCAGTGAACTATCCCTTTAATTTGGAATGAATTAGAAGCACTTGTGTCAGAATGACCACATGAGGGCGCCATTTGGGACATACTTTAGATTTGCAAGTGTAGGAATCCAGTAGATAAAGTATAAACACACTTATTAATGGTGTACTGGAAACGGCCCTCGGATCCTTGCATCTCTGGCATGGTGATGTTACTCAGCTCTTCTTCCACAAACTTCTTGGTCTCTGCCTTCACTGCAAAACATCAACTTTTAGAGACGACACGATTATAAACGTGCTGAATATTGGACGTTTTGTTCAAGTTCTTACACATCTCCAGTCCTTTTTTGGTGATGCGGATCTTGCATCCAGGCGGCTCCGCTAATGTCATTGTGATGAGTGAGAGTAGAAAGACGACAGACACTTTTAGCAGTCCCATGATTCCTCAGCTGACCTAAAAAACAGCAATTTATTAAATAAATAAATGATTAAGAGACATTTAGGAGGTGTTTACAGTATTACAATTTAAGATTGGACATTAATGGAATCTATCCATTGAACTATGCACTTTATTGTGATAAAAATAAAACATTAAAGTGTTCTTTACACCTAAAATATTTTAAAATTGATCACTGAAAGGTTCTTTGGGCACAAAAAAATGCAAAATTTCCACTTTAAAAACCTTTATTTTGTAAAGTAAACCAAGAATTACCCAAAAATATTAACATGAAAAGCCTTATTAATATTTGTTCATCTCTAATTTGTATCTTTTCCATAAATAAGTAATAATTTAATATAAAGAATTAAAAATAAGTCAAGATTAAACACTCTACAAGTTAACACAATGCAATAGAATTAACTAGAGAATTGATTGAATTAAACATAATTGCACAAACAAATCCCTTCTTGTTTATAAGTTATACAACGTGTTACTCTCTGGTCTCTGAGAGGAATGAAGTCCATTAATATTGTAGTTTCTTTATCCTCCTCATTTACTCTCATTTTCTTTCCATGCAGTCCTGCACCAAACAGCTTCTTCAGTGCGGCAATGTAAAAATAGAAGCTGACGGCAGCTGAATATACAGAGACAGCAAAGCAAATTAGAGAATGATCTTGCCTTTCAAGTGTAAGAAAATATCCAGCCCTGGAGGTCCAAGTGTTTCCTCTGTTGTATCTGTAGCAGTGTGTGTGAGGGGTCTGTGTCTGCGTGTGTGTTTATAGTGCAGAGGAGGAGAGACTGACTGTGAGCCTCGTCTGAATGGACAGCAGAGAGAGAGAGAGGGAGGGAGGAGGGGGACTCTTACAGCATCACCACACTGTAAAAAATGCAGGGTTCCACACAATTTCTTCCTGTTGTCCCAACACAAATCGATTAAGTTAACTGTTTTTACAAATTGAAGTGCATGGATTGAATATAAAACAATTAAGTTGTGTCAAAAAAAACTCAAGATTTGGGTTGATTCAACTCCAATTTAATAAGTAGTTTGAACAAGCAGCAACACACTTTTTTGAGTGCAGTGAGAGGATGAAAGGGCACCTATGGTGAAAATCATATTTTGTAAGTTGTTTGGAAAGAACTATGTGTAAGTATAGCAGGCCCGTAGCATGCCTGGTGAAAGCGGTTGTTCTTTTTCTCAAAATGTGGACTTTTTTGCAGTTATTCACCTCATTCACAAGTTTCTACATCTTGTTTATATACACTATGAACAGCAGCTACGCTAATTATTCCCTTTATTCTCCATTTCCACCTGGGGATACTCATCCTGAGGTCCTCAGATTATGCAGAGTCATTGATTGGACCCAAGACCAGCGACGAGATGATCCCAAGGTGTCCATATTCGTGACCAGGCCATATCCTGAGCTGCTGCTGCTGCGCTGTTGGTCATGGGGGAGTGGAGAACATGAGACTGGTTCCAGTGACGCTCCAGGGACAGACGAGTCTTCACTGAGGCCAGCTTCCAGCCTCCACCACAGTGACTGAAGCTCTGCACAAGACTTTTGGCCAGCGGAGGAATTAAAATGGTTGTGCCCAACTGAGTCTGGTTCCCTCAAGGTTTTTTTTTTTTCTTCACTCCCCTATTGGTGAAGTTTTTTTTCCCTCTCCGCTGTCGCCACTGGCTCGCATGGTTCAGGATCTGAAAAGCTACTTATCGATAAATTAGCTATTCAGTGTTTGGACTCTCAATAATGACTTCAAACCACACTGAACTGAGCTAAACTGAACTTAAACACTAAAAACTGAACTACCCTGATCCAGTTACTCTGACCATTTATGTGAAGCTGCTTTGACACAATATGCATTGTAAAAGCGCTATACAAATAAAGCTGAATTCAATTGAATTTTCTATTTAATTATGACGTTTAAATACTCCAATAAGTGGAATTTTAATTAATTTTAGCTGGATTAGCTTGTTGTATCCTCCATTTTTGAAAATATTTCCTAAAGATTTGTAATTAACAAAAATAAAAAAAAGAGCTTCACGATTTTCTTCTAGCCTCTCTTGAAAATTCATCTAACAACAAGCCTAATTAGTATTAACAGCAAAAAGTCATTCTGAGGCACTCAAAGAATGTAGAAAAAAATCTTAAATATCCTGAATTGGCATTGCTATTTTTAAAACTGCGCCTACACTTTTTGATAACACTTGACTTCATCAGGGTATCCTCCGCAGTTTTAAGGAACAGCCATGTCAATAAAGGCTTAATGTTATTTTTTCACATTTTGTGAGTGCCTTGGACTTACTTTTGATGTTTATTCTGATGAGTCCTTTACACAAAGAGCACCGACACATTATTTAAGCTACCCCTAGAAACTTTTTGTTTGATTTTGGATTTTTATACGCAGCCTAGTATTAAAATGAACTTTAATAGGCTGCTTTCGGTGCTTTTTCATTGGTACCACCCAAACCTCCCCCTGGCTACGGGCCTGTATAGTGTCCACAGTCATATTAGGGTGATATAAACACAATAAGTCTCTTTTTAAAAATTTCCTGATGTTAAAATAGCATCCAGATCCCTGTAATTTTGAGGCCCGCCGCAACTTGACATAGGAGTGCGGTTTGCCCACCCACCAAATTGATTGGCAGCTGCGTATTACCATTTCAACAAGACAGGACGTGCGCAAAGCAAGCAATAAAAGGTCTTTTCAGTTTGCTAGGATCATCAATCATCATCAAATGTGATCAAGAATACGTTTTACAAGTTTAAAATGTTTTAAAACAGTGCATGTTTGTAATGAATTACAGCGATTTACTTCATCAGCACAGCCGCGTGTCAGAACAAGGTTTGTAGACGTTAAATCAGGTTTATTTTGTACATTAACATAACAGATATCCATACAGCAGTGGATTAACGTGTATCCTATCACATTTGCTGTACAAAAACAGTGCAAAACTAAACGAGCGCAGTGTGTTTTGATGATGCAATATACTACCCATCAGATTTTCAATCAATTTTTTTTCAATTTTAATGTGGATTAGTGTGATATAAAGCTGTAATATGTGTGTCAAACTCAATTCCTGGAGGGCCGAAGCCCAGCACAGTTTAGTTCCAACCCTGCTCCAACACACCTACCTGTAGGTTTCAAACAAGCCTGAAGGACTCAATTAGTTTGATCAGGTGTGTTTAATTAGGGTTGGAACTAAACTGTGCAGAGCTGCGGCCCTTTTGGAACTGAGTTTGACACCTGTGCTCTAACCCATACCTAATCCATAAAACCGGATTTATACTGGCGCCTGACACCGCATCGTGCACCTCCGCTGATAACCAGGATAAACAGAGAAGTAGAACGTTTCCGAAACTACGTCACATCATTAATATCATTTAAGATTTTTTAACTTTGTTTTTTTTTTTTTTTAAATAATTTATTTTAATGATTATAAAGATTTTTATAACCAATGAAGATGTTTTTAAATCAAACTGCATCACTTGCTTTTGTTCATATCTCGGACAGTTTTACCTATTAAAGTTTATTAAAATATTAATGACAAGAGAACATGGGTTGCTCTGCAAATATATTTTTTATTATGGCAAGAATAAAAGCAAAAAAAAAAATATATATATATATATATATATATATATATATATATATATATATATATATATATATATATATATATATATATAATTTATTTATTTTTTTTAATTGTATTTTTTTTTTGCTTTTATTCTTGCCATAATTAAAATGTATTTGCAGAGCAACCCATGTTCTCTTGTCATTAATATTTTTTATATTAATTAATATCTTTTCAAGACACTTCTATACAGCTTAAATTGACATTTAAAGGCTTAAGTAGGTTAAATAGGTTAACTAGGCAGGTTAGGGTAATTAGGCAAGTTATTGTATAATGATGATTTATTCTGTAAACTATCGAAAAATATATAGTATTAAAGGGCTTATAATTTTGTCCTTAAAATGTTTAAAAAAATAAAAACTGCTTTTATTCTAGCTGAAATAAAACAAATAAGACTTTCTCCAGAAGAAGAAATATTATCAGACATACTGTGAAAATTTTCTTGCTGTGTGAAACATCATTTTGGAAATATTAAAAAAAAAAAAAAAAAAGGAAAAAAAAATCTAATAATTCTAACTTCAACTGACGTTTTTTATTTTTTTTTCATTTAGCCCAGTCCACAATCACTCCACAATTCACTTGTTTCTGTACTCTATACTTTACATTTACATTACTGAGCAGTATCACCAATAAAGCCTAGAAAAACAGGGCATTAGTATATTGTAAACTGATTATATTCTTTCCCAGTTATCAAAGAAATAATTTCTTCATTTTAGTTTTGTAATATATACATCAGTGTTGTTAAACCTATGAATGGTGGAAAAACATATTTCTGTAATTGTGTATTAAAAACACCTGGGTCTACATTTTTGCCATGGCGGAGACAAACTGATCCTTTAAGTTTTTCTAAACCTTTTAGCAGAAACTTTCCTCCTTTTCCACAGCTGTTGCAATTTCTAATCAATGATTATTGGTCATCTGATTACCCCTATGATCACGGATCATAAATATTTCTATACTGGCATTCTGTTTCAGACAAAATCTCTTCAAAGTGTTTTATATTCAAATCAAATGCAGCGCTGCGCTAACTGTTTGCTGGAGACTCAAAAAAAATTATGCGCTCCGCCAGCCGAAATCATGTCGCGCGCAAAACACCGCAATGACGTCACATTCGCCGCGCGCACTCACGCGAACTAGCGGACACGTCGAGTATAAACCAGGCTTAACCCCAACCTCAGAACCATTCAAATACAGTGTTGGTAGCATAATTTGACGGGTAGAATAAGGGCCTACTCACACTATGTTATCCGTACCGTGCCCAAGCCAGCTTCCCGGATCGTTTGAGAAGTGTGTGCGCGCTGAATCAGGCTCAGGCACGGTTCACTTGGCCGGCCCTGGCCCGGTTGGAAGAGGTGGGCCTGAGCGCAGTTCACTTGGGGTTTGGCGCGGTACGCTTGTGTGTGAGTGCAAAACGCGTCAAAGCCCGAAACTGAAAGCGATACGTGACTTTTAAGAGACTGTTTCATATGGAATTAATAATCATTCTTACCGTACAGTGAACGCAAAGTGCCGTAGTTTATTAAAGATGCAAACCTCCTGGTTTATACTTCTGCGTCAAGTGACCGGCGTAACCCACGGCGCATGCAACGCGCGTAGCTGTGCATTTATACTTCTGCGCGCTGTTTCTGTTGGTCTGCATTAACACTTCCGAAACGCTAGTTGGCAGTGAGGTGTAAATGTTCCTCTGTGTCGAGTTTCTTCGCTGCTGCTTTGCTTTTCCTGAACACTTCCTGGTTGTACAAGTGGCTCAAACTCGCTCATTTTGAGGCAGGAACCGGCGGACGTGCAACAACTTTAACTATGAGGTAAACACAAAACAAAACTTTCCATCCGGAGCTCCTTCACGGGACTCCACACTTGTAAACAATCGCTCGCGCCATTCGCGCGGCTCTCGGGCCCGCCCAGACTCGTCAGCGCTACCAAGCCGACCAATCACAGAGCTTACGCTACGCGTCGTTGTGACGTGTAGTTACATTTTTTGAGAGGTGCACGTCAGTGACGGCGACGGCCACGGCGAAGGGCTATGCGTCAGCGGCGTAGCATACGCCGGCGTTTGACGCAGAAGTATAAATCAGCCTTTAACTCCTGCAGCACGAGGACTTTATGATTGTTTATGAGCGTTAAAAGTGGCGGATCTGTTCGGTTAAATATCTGACTCTGTGTCACTGCATCCCTAAGGACTAAGCGATATAACTAGAGAAATCTCCACTGTGCTGAGCGAGAGTGCTTACTGAACAGCGCAGCATCGATGACGTAAGCGTGCCCAGGCCCGATTGTAATGTGAATGCAGGCCGTCGAGGGAGACGGGAGGGGGGACAAGCGTGCATTGGTCCGGTTCAAGGCAACTGTACATAGTGTGAGTATGGCCTAAAATGTCAGGACACCTCAATGTTGATAGTGACGTCCAACTGAAACTGAATATTAAGTAGGAGGCGGGGCTTTTTGCATCATTCCCTCATAATAAATTAAAGGTAAGAGGGGTGTGGATTAGACTACAGTTGCTGAAGCATCAAACTGATGTCATCAGAGAAGGACTGTCTCTCCAAACACAGAAGCAGATGCTCAGACTGATTGAAGATGACCAAAACAAACTTTTTTTTCAGTGGATTAAAGTGCACAGATTAATTTTTCAGTTAAAGAATATCAATGTGAGCTAGCAAAATAAATAAACGTTGTAAATTTAGCTGGGCGAGGCAGTGGCGCAGTAGGTAGTGCTATCGCCTCACAGCAAGAAGGTCACTGGGTTCGAACCTCGGCTCAGTTGGCGTTTCTGTGTAGAGTTTGCATGTTCTCCCTGTATTCTGGTGCTCCGGTTTCCCCCACAGTCCAAAGACATGTGGTACAGGTGAATTGGGTAGGCTAAATTGTCCGTAGTGTGTGTGTGAATGTGTGTGTGGATGTTTCCCAGAGATGGGTTGTGGCTGGAAGAGCATCTGCTGTGTAAAAACTTGCTGGATAAGTTGGCGGTTCATTCCACTGTGGCGACCCCGGATTAAAAAAGGGACTAAGCGGACAAGAAAATGAATCAATGAATGAAAATTTAGCTTTAAAGTGTCCTTATTTCCTGATTGAGTGATGTGTTCTGTTGCAGAGTTTTTATGCGCATGGCTCAGAGGTACATTTTAGGGATTGTTTAAACCACTAAACCTAAATCAAATTACTGAAAGTAACAGTGAGACACAAAATAACCAGCAAAACAGAGATGCGCAGCTTGAATAAAGTCACTCTCTTGGAGGTCGCATGTGTGTGTTTTTGTGTGTGGTTAATGTTGCTGGAGGCAGCTGTCTTTAGTCACCCAGATATAACCAACAGGAACAAACAGGACCAAAACAAACTGTCCCACAAATGGGCTTCGTAAGGTCATTGACCCCAGGGTCTGGATGATTTACCTCGCTTTAAAGAAGATGGTCTCAGACAGGCGGAAAGAGTTCACAAACGCATCTTTCCTTTGTGTACAATCCTATAGGCTCTGGAGCTTTTAACGCATACAATGGTAATTACCCCTCTGAAACAGTATCTTTCAACTAATGCATTGTTTGAGTGCAATGTACTGATAAGAGACCGTTGTTTTAAAATGAAGTTAGAAGTCTTTACATTTCAGCAAGGATGGTTTTGCAGTAAATCAAGTGGGGTTTTTTTGGGTAGCATCCAAGAACATCCAATTCAGTGCATGTTGAAATGCTCCTCACACGTGTTTTTGCACATAAGGTGATGTTTGCTTTGAGAAGGCAGTGGGGTTACTGGAGTTCACAAACACAAGATTGTTTCTCTGGGTCAATACACCCCCCAAAAAACCAAACACAGTAAGTAAAACAACATTACACAAGCAAAATATAGACCAACTATTCCAAGTTTTTGATTTTGAAACAATGAAGCAGCAAATGTGAATGTAAACATATTTTTCAATTATATTATACTACACTCACTGGCCACTTTATAGGTACTGGGTTGGAGCCCCTTTTGCCTTTAGAACTGTCTTAATCCTTCGTGGCGTAGATTCAACAAGGTACTGAAAATATTCCTCAGAGATTTTGGTCCATATTGATATGATAGCATCACATTGCTGTAGATTTGTCTGCTGCACATCCATGATGTGAACTTCCCGTTCCACCACATCCAAAAGTTGCTCTATTGCAATAATATCTGGTGATTGTGGAGGCCATTTGAGTACAGTGTCATGTACAAGAAATCTGTCTGAAATGATTCACACTTTATGATATGGCATGTTATCCTGCTGGAAGTAGCCATCAGACGATGGGTACTCTGTGGTCTTAAAGTAATGGACATGGTCAGCAACAATACTCGGGTAGGTTGTGGCGTTGACACGATGCTCAATTGGTACTAATGGGCGCAACGTGTGCCATAATATCCCCCAAATCATTCTCTGTAAACCCTAGAGATGGTTGTGCATGAAAATCCCATAAGATCAGCAGTTTCTGAAATACTCAGACTAGCCAACAAAAAGAGAGGGTTCAAAGTCACTTAAATCTACTTTCTTCCCCATTCTGATGCTCGATTAGATCTGCAGCAGATCGTCTTGACCATGTATACATACCTAAATGCATTGAGTTGCTGCCATGTGATTGTCTGATTAGAAATGTATAATATAATATAATATAATATAATATAATATAATATAATATAATATAATATAATATAATATAATATAATATGATATAAATATATATATATATATATATATATATATATATATATATATATATATATATATATATATATATATATATATATATATTTATTTATTTATTTAAAAATTAAAATTAAGTTAAAAATAATGTATGTATGTATATATATATATATATATATATATATATATATATATATATATATATATATATATATATATATATATGTTTGTATGTATGTATGTATGTATATATACATAAATGATTAACCTATAAATAATATACACTGTATATATATACAGTATATATATATATATATATATATATATATATATATATATATATATATATATATATATATATATATATATATATATATATAATATACAGTGTATATTATTCATAGGTTAATCATTTATAAATATAAAAAGTATTTTTAAGAATTAAATATAAAAATTCCTAATATATTACAGCAAATTGTAGAATATTTAAACATTTCAGGTATTATGGTCAAAGGGCAAAACTACAGTAACATATACCATAGCTATCTAGTGTTGACCAAAAATATATATAATACATATTTAAAAAACATCACATAAAGACATGCAACAGACCAGTGATATCCTAAAATATTATTGCCCCTCTTAAATTCCCCAAAATAGCCTTATAAACAAATAAAAATGAATCCTACCTCCGTTTGTTCTGGGAGGCCATTTGTTCCCTTTTCAATGTTGTCACGAAATGAAATCATATAAACTTTGTACACATTTTGTGCAAGCATTTTTCACCAGCTTATTCCCTTATTTCCCTCCCAAATACCTTTGTAGGTCCTTTCACAATAGCAGAATACTTACAGCGGTGTGGAAATGCAGGCTGGATCACTCAAGACACAAGAATCTCTCTGATATTTTCTTGAAGTCTTCAGTGAAAGTTACAATCCTCTCTGTATTCCTTTTTCTTTAGGAATGGGTTCACATTCCCGCTTTATAGGCAGTCAGAATTTATAAGGGTGTTTCTCTACGCCTCCTGTCATATGACCCTGCGGCAACAATTCAATTATGTGCAATAAAAAAAGAGAGAAAAATTTAGATTAAATTATGCAACACAGAATTGTGAAATCAGCTTCATTGCCCAAAACCTCCATAGTTGCTTTTATTTCCAACAGTTTTCATTATTTCTAGCTAACACTGTGGACGAGAAACCTCAGAGAGTCTCCAGCTCTTTAATTTTTGTAGACTAAACCTTAAATTAGATTCCCAGAAGGCCATTTTACAAGGTCTTCACGGAATCACATGATGCATGAAATGAGTTCAACTTAAAACCACAGGGAACCAAAAGGTGGAGCTCAGAGTGTTATTAAATGCTGCTGGTCACCAATTACAGGGCGAGCACTTTTCAAACTTTCTCTATTTGGGGGTTATATTTAATTGTGTTTAAAAAAAGGGGGGGCGAGGAAATGCGTCACGTGGTCTTTGTACCAGCGGATCAGTAGCACAAGTTTAGACACAACACCAATGGAGACTATGTCATTAGTTTTCCTCCCATACAGCGGAGGCCTTGAAATAGACTATCAGCCACTGATAAACCACCCAACGATAATCTCAATCACCTATTTTTCATTTAGGAACATAAAGAGCTCAGAATACAGTGCATCTGGAAAATATTGATAGCGCTTCACTTTTTCCACTTTTGTTTATGTTACAGGCTTTTTCCAAAATGGATTCAATTCAATTATTTCCTCAACATTCTGCACACAATACCCCATAATGACAATGAGAAGAAATAGTTTTTTTAAATTGTTGCAAATTTATTAAAAATAAAAACCTTAAAAAAATCACATGTACATCAGTATTCATAGACTTGGCGTGAAGCTCTAAATTGAGCTCAGGTCCATTCTGCTTCCACTGATCATTCTTGAGATGTTTCAGCAGCTTCATTGGAGTTCACCTGTGGTCAATTCAGTTGATTGGACATGATTTCAAAAGGCATACACCTGTCTATATACAATCCCAGGGTTGACAGTGCATGTCAAAGCACAAACCAAGCATGAAGACAAAGGGACTGTCTGTAGACCTCCGAGACAGGATTTTCTCGAGACACAAGGCTGGGGAAGCTTACAGAAACATTTCTGCTGCTCTGAAAGTTTCAATGAGCACAGCTGCCTCCATCACCCGTAAGTGGAAGATGTTCAACCACCAGGACTCTTCCTAGAGCTGGCCGGCCATCTAAACTGAGTGATCGGGGGAGAAGGGTCTTAGTCAGGGAGGTGATCAATAACCCGATGGTCACTCTGTCTGAGCTCAGCATTCTTCAGTGGAAAGAGGTGAACCTTACAGAAGGACAACCATCTGTGCAGCAATCCACCAATCAGGCCTGTATGGTAGCGACGAAAGCTGCTCCCCGCCTGGAATTTGCCAAAAGGCATCTGAAGGACTCTCAGACCTCGAGAAACAAAATTCTCTGGTCTGATGAGACAAAAATTGAACTCTTTGGAGTGAATGCCAGGCGTTACGTTTGGTGAAAACCAGGCACCGCTCATCACCAGGTTAATACCATCCCTACAGTGAAGCATGGTGGTGGCAGCATCATGCTGTGGGGATGTGTTTCAGCAGCAGGAACTGGAAGACTAGTCAGGATAGAGGGAAAGATGAATGCAGCAATGTACAGAGACATCCTGAATGAAAACCTGCTTCAGAGTGCTCTTGACCTCAGACTGGCAATGGTTCATTTTGCAGCAGGACAATGACCCAAAGCACACTGCCAAAATATCAATGGAGTGGCTTCACAACAACTCGGTGAATGTCCTTGAGTGGCCCAGCCAGAGCCCAGACCTAAATCCTATTTAACATCCCTGGAAAAATCTGAAAATGACTGGACAACGTCACTTCCCATTCCAACCTAATAGAGCTTGATATACTGCAAAGTGGAATGGGCAAAAACTCCCAAAGGCAGGTGTGCCAAGCTTGTGGCATCATATTCAAAAAGACTTGAGGCTGTAATCGCTGCCAAAGGTGCATCAACAAAGTATTGAGCAAAGGCTGTGAATACTGATGTACATGTGATTTCTCAGGTTTTTTATTTTCAATAAACATGCAACAATTTCAAAAACTCTTCTTTCTCATTGTCATTATGGAGGATTGTGTGTAGAATGTTGAGGAAATAAATGAGTTTAATCCATTTTGGAATAAGGCTGTAACATAAACAAATGTAGAAAAAGTGAAGCGCTACGAATACTTTCCAGGTGCACTGCAGAAACATAAAAGCTTTATTAACATTTTATTTTTTGTCTTTCGTTATGATAGCAGTACATACTATTTTACTGGTTATTTTGCAAGGGACTAAACTGCAGTTTAAAGGTTTAACTATAAGTCTTTGGTATCGTTCTGTAGACAATCAAAAAAGGGGATTAATATTATTAACCTTAGACAAAAGTCTTGTCACTGAACAGAAATAATGTCCAGTAGAGAATATAAAGTCATGCTGCAGTGGAAACAATTAATATTGTGTCTGACTCCATCATGAGCTTGGAGGACTGCATCCATACATCTCTGCAATGACTCAAATCATTTATTAATAAAGTCATCTGGAATGGCAAAGAAAGCGTTCCTGCAGGACTCCCAGTGTTCATCAAGATTATTTGGTTTCATCTTCAATGCCTCCTCCTTTATCTTACCCCGGACATGCTCAATAATGTTCATTACTGACGACTGGGCTGGCCAATCCTGGTGAACCTTCTTTGCTTTCAGGAACTTTGACGTGGATGCTGAAGTATGAGGAGCGCTATCCTGCAGAATAATTTGCCCTCTCCAGTGGTTTGTAATGTAATGGGCAGCACAAATGTCTTGATACTCAGCCGATCTCTCTTACGCCCCCATACGGAATGTAACCCCAAACCATGATTTTTCCTTCACCAAACTTGACTGATTTCTATGAGAATCTTGGGTCCATGCGGGTTCCAATAAATGCAAAAACTGCACAAGACTTGTCCAGTTTATAGGGCAAATGATGCAAAAATATAGGAAATGGGCAGATTTTGAACTGTGGAATAGATAAATATAGTTCAAAACCCGTAATGATGCATGATATGCAGAAATGGAATAGAGTTCATAAGCAAGGACTTACAAAAAAGACATTTACAGGTTTTATTTGTGGATTACGAATGACACAGTGAGGATTACAGTTTCATTTATTACTTTTTGTAAGCAATAAAATTCATATTTTTCCGTGTGAATATACTGTTTAGTATTTATTGACTGTAAATCAAGTACATCAGTAATTGATCAAGTAAATCAATTAGTGTTTTTAATTATCGTTTTTATTTTCTCAAAAGGTTTTACACTTACATCAAGTATACATGTTAGAGATCACACATCTGAATACACTCACAAATGTAAACACAAATTCTGTACATCCACTTATTCTTTCCGCAGTATATGCTTTCCTATGTGCGCATGTAGATTTGTTATACATGATAATAAAAAAATAATAATTTAAATAAATACAATTAAATAAGAGATTTTTTAAAAATGTAAAAATAAGTAAATAAGCCAGTAAAATAGGATTTACACATCAGCAACAAAACTATATAGGGTGTGATCCTTCCAATTTTAGGTTATCAGAAAAGTTCAGGTCTATGGGACGTAGATGGTCTCTTTTTCACAGAATGAATTAAATTGTTCCATTTTCTGATTTACAAATGCAGTAATTTGTTCCATTTGATAAATTTCCATTGTAGTTCCCATCCACGCATTTAGGGTAGGACTTTCATATGACAACCATTTTTGGTAATGCTCTTTTTTGGCATCCACCAGCAAAATATTCATTGGATATTTATCCCTTTTTAACCATTCCTCAGTTTTACAGTCAAAGGGTCTCACAAAGTATCACAATATATTGTATATGGCATTGTTTTTCTTTCCAGTATTTTTAAATAACTGAGCAGTCCCAGAAAATGTGATCGAATTTATGATTTTTAAGTATGTGTTAGAGTAAATCTTCATTTACTTTTATTTGCAAACTTTTTTCATGGGAAATATACCTATAAATGTTATATTTTATATAATTTTATTTTTATGATTGGGTTTTATTAGCCAAAAATGATTTTGCCACTGCCAAATAAATAAACAATTTAAATAAAACTATTAAATAGTGTTTAGATTTTTTAATATAAAATCAAGAAAACAATATATATATAAACTTTAAAATATAAAAGGAATTGATTTAGAAATGGTTGAAGTAATTCAAATGAATGTGTAAAGCACTATTATATTTATAACAGTACATTAAATTCAGCAACAGCCAAACAGAAATAGGCCTATATATTAAAAACAAAAGACACGAGGTTAAAAACATATACTGACATATTAAAAATATATATAAAAACATTTTCAGGAGAAAAATCAAGAACATTCAAAATAACATTTTCCTATAAATGAACAAACTCCGTTATTTCATTTTACAGATTGAAATTCTGCCTCTCTACAAATGGCGGCGCGGGTTTGACGGCTTCCACTGCGGATAGCAACTAAACCCGCGCCTGCGCATTAACCGCGTCCGAGTGCCCGATACAAGATGGCGGAGTCGGTGGGGAGGGAGAGGCGGAGGCGGGTCCGAACCGAATAGCGCAAAGCCTATTGAGGACTCCAAACAAACCTCTCCAAGGTAAGGGATTCAGCCATTGAAGAGCAGCGCTAGACCTGTAGGCGTGTGGCGGAATGCACGGGGCACACAACTGTCCCAGCGGTTGCTGCAAACGTGCCGAATGCACGAAATAAACAGACATTATAATGCGCAGTGAGCGCGGCGACACCATACTAGAGCGCGCGCCATCTTGTCGACCGTTTCCACGAAGAAAAATGCGCGCCTAAAATTTGTGGCTGAAACAGTCGAAGATTGACTGGGTTTAAACTCAATAAATGAGCACTTTGACACACTAGGGTGATGGCCATGTCTGTCCTGGTCCTTTCTGTGCCCAAATGAAGCCAGAAGCTCCGCCATTTGGTGTTATTTTACCCGCTCTCGCAGCACATCGGACGTGCGCTGCCGTAGCTCTTTGTTGGCTGTTTTTCTCCTCCTCCTTCGGGTTTGTTTTCGGGCGGCTCGATCTGGGGTGGGCGGCGTAGAAGCGCATGCGTGTCCTTCTTTCGCTCATTTGCGCTCTTATTAACCGAGATATACGCAGTAAACACATTTGTCTTGAGCAGATTCATGATGTATACTTCGATAACTAGCTTTTGTAAACACAACATCAATGGTGATTATGTGGTACAGTCGTTTTACTTCGTGATGCCATCTCTACTGTAGTGTTCGCATCATAATAACGTACTTTTTATATTGGGAAACTGTTATATGTGTTTGATTTATTACCAAGATAAAGGCAGTAAATAGATTTGTCTTGAGCAGATACACGATGTATGCTTCGATAGCTAGCTTTAGTAAACATAACATCAATGGTGATTATGTGGTAACGTTCAGTTTTGCTAGCCCATGCCATCTCTACTGAAGTGTTCGCGCTGTATTACTTTTGTAGTGATTATTTGTGGGAATTTGTTTTGTTTTCTGACACATCGGTAAATTACTTGATATTATTATTTAAACCGACGAAAACTCTGGGCAGACCAATACATAATGCAATCCCTTTACATTTACTGAGGTAGGCTAATACCATGGTAAACCTAGAAGATGCTCATATTTTATATGCAAAAATGTAAATACTGGGTTCTTGTGCACAAGTTTGAGTAAAATGTTAATATTTTATGTTAGCTTGTTAGCACTGATATATTAAAATTGAGTTGTTTTTTTTTTCAGAAAATGTCTGTTGTTTTCATTTGTTGTCATTGAAAATCTGGCTTATTTTGTCCAATATTGATTTCTTAACTCTTCTGAAATTATATAATTGTAATTTTTTTCAATTTGAAATTTTAAAGAGGTTATCAGACCTTAAGAATAAAGCAGACATTTAAATTTTGCTTTCACTCATACCTAGAAAATCTGGTACATCCTGAAAAACTGGTATAAAGTGTGTAATTTCTACATGTTCATGTTTCTGTATGAATACTACTGTTCCAGTTCCTAGCAACATCAATTTATTTACTTTTACGTATGTTGTGTAGGATTGCCAAGCAGTTTATGAATGATGTTTTTGTGTTTTTAGTTATTTCTAGGTTTTATGAAGCACTTTTGTGCTCTGTTAGTAAATGTGCAGCTAATGTGTTTCACTTTCATTACTATGTTTAAGTTTCATTATTATCATCATAAGTTTTCCTTTCACTTTCACCTAAGCAGAATAAAATACATCACTCACCCTAGATTATTTTCTCCATTCACATGTTTTTTCTCTTCTGGTTCTTAATATTTGTGTGACCACAGCTAAATTATTCTTCTGTAATTTATCAAACTTGATCTGACTTGTACTGTTTCTATTTGGTGCAGTCATGTCTGTTTTATCAAACGCTTTTGGGGTCTGTTTGTAAATGTATTAAAATGAGATCCAAAGTTTCACTTTCATTTTTATGATTGTTTCATTCATTTCCTTTGAGTTCGAGAACACAAGATACATATTTCTGTCATGCTGTAATAAAGGACAGTTAAAAAATATTCTTCCATTCATGGCGAACTTTCAAAAAACTCTTTTCTTACCTAACAGTGTAAAATATTTGTGTGACCAGAGCTAAATCATCCCTTCTTGATTAATAAAGTTGAATTAAACCAACTTGTACTGTATTTTATTATTGTTTCTTTTTTTTTTTTTTTTGAGGGGTCAAGCAACCCAAATATGTTAAAATCATATCAGTAACTTTTATTTGACTTTTTTGCCCTGTTTACTCTGACTGCTAGTTTGCATATACATGGAGTTTCTCAGACCATAAACACAACATTTAGAGTTAATATAACCTTGGTAAACTGTACTATCATTTAGTCAAAACTAGAGCTGTACGATAATATATGCAACTTATTTGTGCATTAAATTTTTAACCACATTTGACCAATCGGATGAGGTCGTACCTTATTTTATATATATATATATATATATATATATATATATATATATATATATATATATATATATATATATATATATATATATAACCCAGCCTTCCTATTATGTGCTGTTCTGCTATTGGCTAGAGTGTCCCAAAGGTAAACATTGCGTTGGAAGTAAATAGTAATGGTAGAAGCCGAGACAAGAAAGGAAAATCACAACAGCCAATAAGAATAAAAATATCTGCTGCAGTTTGCTTTCAGTAATAGTGTTTTAAAGTTTAAATGTTTGCACCTTGACAGTTGTTTTTAGCTGGAATTGGATTAAATGAAATCTATTTCTTGTTTTTTAAAGGCTGAACAATACAAAAATAAACTGACAATGCGATATTTAGTTTTTCTGTGATGTACATTGCGATATGAATACAATTTCAACAGGTGTTTGATTAACTGAATTTTGAAAGAACTCGTGATTTAGGGGAGTGTACCTGCATAAAATATAGTAAACAAATTAGTTACAAGCATAGGTAAATGCAACTGCGCAAAATATACAAATAAAAAATAGTGCTTTAGGATCTTCTATGAAGTCTAAAAAATACTCGTGCACATAAATTGAATAATTTAATGTAAAACAGCAATGAATAATCTTGACAATAAACTTATACAAATAATATTCTAGCCACAATAGTTATCATTTATTGTGCCTGAATGGTTTAAATTTGCTTAACAGTACAGTAAAAAAGTAAACTTGGCAATAGGTCCACAATATTCTGAACTCTAGTGCGTGGTCAACTATAATCCCAACTGGACATTGCTGATTCTGCGATGCGAATATTGCACATTTGCATTGTGCTTGCACTACTTACTAAAGTAAACTGCTAATTGTTGGTTTATTTACAGTGTATGATAGTGAAAACCAACAATAATCCAGCAAAGTAACAAAATTAACCCTAACCAAAAGCAAAAGAACAAATAAACAGCAAATTCTGCTAACAAATATAGATATATAAAAATGTGTGTGTGTGTGTGTGTGTGTGTGTGTGTGTGTGTGTGTGTGTGTGTGTGTGTGTGTGTGTGTGGTTTTTTTAAACTGAGGTGACGTGAAAAAATTGTTGATCCATTTAAGCTGAAGTGAGAAACTGCAATCTTTATATGTTTATATCAGGTTTTTATATCTTAAACGCAAATTTTGTCACTGCTTTGAGGCACACTAGCTTATAGATAGTTAAAGTCAGAATTATTAGCCCCCCTTTCAGTTTTTTTTCTTTTTTAAATATTTAGCAAATGATGTTTAACAGAGCAAAGACATTTTCACAGTATGTCTGACAATATTTTTTCTTCTAGAGTAAGTCTATTTGTTTTATTTTGGCTAGAATAAAAGCAGTTTGATTTTTTTTTTTTTTTTTAAAGCCATTTTAAGGACAAAATTATTATCCTCTTTAGGCAATTTTTTGACTGTACAGAACAACCCATCATTATAAAATAACTTGCCTAATCACCCTAACCTGCCTAGTTAACCTAATTAGCCTAGTTAAGCCTTTAAATGTCACTTTAAGCTGTTCAAAAGTGTCTTGAAAAATATCTAGTCAAACATAGATAGATCTTTTTTTTAAAATGATCCATGTTATTTACTGTCATCATTAGAAATGAGTTATTAAAACTTATGTTAAGAAATGTGTTGAAGAAATCTTCACTCTATTAAACAGAAATAAAAAAAATAAATAAATAAACAGAGAGGCTAATAATTCTGACTTCGTGTGTGTGTGTGTGTGTGTGTGTGTGTGTATATGTGTATGTATTTATATATATATATATATATATATATATATATATATATATATATATATATATATATATATATATATATATATATATAATTTTTTTTTTTTTTAACACGCACACACACACACACACACACACACATATAAAAAAAAAAACTACACTTAAGTGTACACAGACTAGTCACGAGGTCTCTCATGGTACCACAGTAGCTCACTCGTTCACCAGGTTAACTTCTTGAGGGAGATCTTAAATCACAAAGAATATTATTGCTATATTAAACAACATCACATATTTTCCTAGTATCAAGAAGGCATTTGAAAAGGAAACGCATGTGCCCTTATATGTATATGGTGTTTTTGTATATTTTTTATTTGCGTTTTGTTCTCTTAATTTGTACTAAAATTGTTTGTATTTATTGTACATCTACATTCCTTTTGTAGTGTTTGTTGTTATTTGTATGCACCCAGAGTCTTAGACAGGTGTGGGCAAACTTGATCCTTGAGGGCCAGTGTCCTGCATAGTTTAGCTCCAACCCTATTCAAACAGACCTCCCTAGAGTTCAAGTGATCTTGAAGACACTGATTGGTTTGTTCAGGTGTGTTTGACTAGTGTTACAACAAAACTCTGCAGGAACACCGGCCCTCGAGGATCAAGTTTGCCCATCCCTGGTTTAGGAGTACTGTAATTTCAATTCTCTGTACTTATATACAGTGGCAGATTTGACAATAAAACTGACTTTGACTTCTGCTTCAGACAGGACAAATGAGGAGCTATGACGAGTGAAAACCACACAACAATTAAGGCAGACTCGGCATTGGTCATGTCGCCCACCGGGTCCACGTCACAGGCGGCTCCGTTCTCACCCTCGACCAGCAAACCCATCCAAGAGCTGCCAGGTCTGTGAAAAATGATCAGTGGGATCTTTATTTCGTCATTTGGTCTGCACTGGTCTGAATTTTAGTTTCGCTTCCAGATGAGCTGATCCAGGCTGGATGGTCAAAATGTTGGAGTAAAAGGGAGAACCGGCCGTATTACTTCAATCGATTCACTAACCAGTCGCTGTGGGAGATGCCTGTCCTGGGACAGCATGATGTCATTGTAAGTACAGGCGACAATTATAATTTAATCATGCAAACGCGATTAAAGTCTGTGAAATCAGAACTTACAATGTTGAGTTTGCTAGAGCACATTGTTATTCTTTTGGTGAACAATTAATTATTCTGTTTTGTTAATCTTCAATCTAATTTTGAGCATTTGCTTGTACGTTTTGGAGTGGCGGTCCTCCTCTGATGTCAGTTTGACACTTCAGCTAGTATTTTCCTAGCCACGCCCCTCTTACTGTTAATTTGATATGAAGAAATGATACACTAAAAGCAAGCCCCTCCCCCTACTCAATATTCAGTTTCAGTCAGAAGTACATCAACATGCTGAAATAAATGTCTCAGCAGCTTTTGCTTCACAGAGACTTTAAGCAAAGCTGTAAATATCATGCACATTATATCACAGACTTATGTGCTTTTACCATTTTTATTATAAAAAAATATCTTTATTCTTTATTTCAGTTTGAAGAATCTTATTTAATTTCAATTGCTTTGTTTTCTGGTTGTTTGTATTGATGTAACTTGATTTACTGCCCTTTGTTTTGCCATCAAGCCTTCAATGCTGACTTGGCATTAAAATAAACAGTTAAAGGGATAGTTCACTCTAATTAAAATTTACTTACCCTTAAGTGTTTCCAAATCTTTGAGTTTTTTTTTTTATTCTGTTGAACACTAAAGAAAATATTTTGAAGAATGCTGAAAACCTGCAACCACTGGCTAATACTATGGAAGTCAATGGTTAAAGCTTTCTAGCACGCTTGTATAAGAATATCTTCTTTTGTGTTGAACAGAAGAAAGAAACTCAGAACTGTCTATTTAGCATAATTATTTATTAATTTAGTTTCTTAATTATTAGTTGTATTTGGAAAAAAATATGTATATAGTTTTTTTATTTCATGTTTTTTTTATTACTAAAATAAGTTTTTACTAGTTTTTCATGAACAGTAACAACACTCCTGTGTTTGTTTTTTATTTTTTCAGTCAGATCCTCTGGGATTGAATGCAGCTCCAGCCTCTGGTGAGGCGAATGCTGATGCAGGTCTGGGAAACGGGCAGCGTAAAAGACATCCATCAGAGGATGCTTCTCAAGCAGGCCCTAACAGCTTCAAGAGGCCAAAGGTCAGTGTCCTTCAAAATAGCAGAAATAAATATGAAGTACCATGCCTATTTGATATTAAACCCTTGTACTGTTGGTGATGTTTTCATCCAATCTTACATCTTAATTTGGCCACAACTTTCTCTGTGTTTTAAGCAAATGGAATGATTTTAGGTGACCAACCTTATTTTGACACGTATTTTGGAAAAATGCTTCGAAGATTAAAAAACTGGGCGAATTTACAATTCTTTCATTATGTTGGTGGCTGTTTTCAATAAATGTCTTTATAATGGAAGTGAATGGGGCAAAAACAACCCCAAACATAACGAAAGGGTAGTTGATTTAAGGGTTAAAAGAACATAGTGTAGTGAACAATGTTTCTGAATTCGTTTTGATTTCAGGTTGAGATTCCAGCCACTCCAACAACTCCCACTGTCCCCATTTCTCCCAGTACACCAGGAGTAAAACCTTGGGTTAACACCACCACAGATGAGAAACAAGGCCAGGCCAGTACGCCTGCACCTGCACCGTACCGGCCCTCTGTGTGAGTATAGACTCCGTTTGTTCCTATACAGTGGGTTACATCCCACGTAGCACTTGATTAGGTTGCATTCCTGATTCTAGACTTTTTTTTAAAGACATGTTAAAGTTGTTGTCATTTCTATCAGACTCTGTTCGATAATAGAGTGTCTGAGAAAAACAGTGTTGTAGTTCACTGTCTACAGTTAAATAAGATGGTTTCATCCTTAAGTTACACAATGTTGATGCTATTTTGTAAGACTAATGTGCAAAAAGAAATGATAAACATAATTTCACAGTTTTGTTTTCAATTAGTGAGTCAGGATATTACTAACACATTAGCAGTGAATTACTGGTACAAGCTATATATATATATATATATATATATATATATATATATATATATTTATTTATATTTATATATATATATATATATATATATATATATATATATATATATATATATATATATATATATAAATATATATATATATATATATTGTTAATCCTTTATTATATATATATATATATATATATATATATATATATATATATATATATATATATATATATWTATATATATATATATATATATATATATATATAAATATATATATATATATATATATATATATATATATATATATATATATATATATATAAAAATATATATATATATATATATATATATATATATATATATATATATATATATTGTTAATCCTTTATTCTATCAGTAGCCGCAGTTTCTATGTTTCGTTAATAGTTCAGTTTTGGTATTGTGTATCCCGCTTTTTTCATAGTTTTTGGATTACAGTGGTCCCTTCTTATTTGCAAGAGTTACGTTTCTAAAAATAATCAATACGTGAAATTCACAAAGTAGTCTGATTTGTTTTTTTGCAGAGATGTGTAATAGGGTATATGTTTCTTCTAGTGTTTCTTCCCATACTGATAAACTTCCGGTGAACGGTTAATGTGAATTTTTTCCATTATATACGGTTCCTTTTACAGCATTGATGTTGTAATGTCATTAAAATAGAATTAGTTAAATAGACTTGTCAGGCCAATCAGGATATATGCTGGAGTAAAATAAATGTTCATATTTTAAAGACATGGTGGGGAAAATGTCATTTAATGCAGTGCTTCTTGTACAATCTGATATTAGAAATCACTCAGCCAGTGGAGATCGCTGATTTTTTTAAAGAAAACAGACCTTAAACGCACCGATTTTACAATGGTATACAGTTCACCGGAAACATTTTACCCAGGTTACTGTCAAATTAAAAGTCCTTTAGCATACTTCCGCATATGCCCTATTAGCTGCCCTTACCATGAAAAATATTTTGTTAAAAAGTGTGAAAGTTCGAACACCATTAGACAAACAGGACAGTACTGTGATGCACATTTTTAAAAAGGTACCACCAAGAAGAATCTTAAATTATTTATCAAAAATTGAACTAAAAAAATCTGAAAATCATGTTTAACTTTGAATATATTTTTATGTGAATTTTATTTATTTATATCCTATATATTTGTCTAAGTAACTTTTTATTGTAATACGAAATTGTTTTTATCATGTAATATATATTTTTTTAATTTTAATGTTTGTTTTTTTTTAATTATATGTTCCATTTTGCCATGTAATAGCCATAAGTTGCTCACGTGGCCATAAATACATAATAAAATTATGCAAAGCGTGCAGAAAGTCTTTAAATTCGTCAGTAACCTGGGTCAAACACTTCCAATGAACTGTGTGCAGTTACGAAATCGTCACGTTTAATATCTGTTTTCTTTAAAAAATTACGATTTCCACTGCGTAAATGATATACACTTTAAAGTGAGTCAAGAAGCACTGCATTAAATTACATTTTCCATGTCTTTAAAATATTTAAATTTATTTTACTTCAGTCTCTCTAATGGCATTTCTGTGCTAGCCTGCTGATCCTGACGGGCTTGCGTGTAAATGGCTTTTCATCTTGGTTTACGCTTCAACAACTAATTGAATGCTGAAATCTATTTAACTGATTATATTTTAATCACATTACAACATCGATGCTGTAAAAGGAACCGTATAAAATTGGAAAGTCACATTAACCCTTCACCTGAAGTTTATCGGTATGGGAAGAAATACTAGTTCTGCATATAACCTATTGCAGGGATGTCAAACTCAATTCAAAAATCCTGCTTCAACACACTTACTGCTAGGTTTCAAACAAAGACTCAATTAGATTGATCAGGTGTGTTTTAATTAGGGTTGGAACTAAACTGTGCGAGACTGCGGCCCTCCAGGAATTGGGTTTGACAGCCCTGCCCCATTGGGTCAGTTTAAAAAAGAAAGAAAGAATTATTGTCTCTCATTTGTGTAAATGTACAAGTCTGACGACCATGTGAACAGATGACTTATGGAGTCAATGCATAGAAACGTATAGAAAACAATCTGAATCTTCCGTTTTCAGTCCCACATGCATAGTAAGTTTAGTATGATGTTAAAAATAACTAAGGGAGGAAAATTATCATTGTTGTCTCACTAGAAAACATTGTGGCTTATCAAACACAGCCTGGTTCTTGCATATTAATCATGCCAGAGCAACATCAGGCTTGATGACATAGCAGCTCATCATGTCTGGATGCAGTGAAAAGTGTGACCTAAAGCACACGCAAATCTTGAAGGTTTGCCCCTTGAGTCATGCAAAAGGCTGTTTGGTGTTGTGATAGGCCTATTTTCACCAGGGGTTTACACTTGTGTGGATTTACATAAGAATGAGGAAACATTTGTGTCTGAGGCTCACTCTATGCCCTTGTGAACAGATGGCTTATCGAGTCATTGCATAGTAAGATATATAGAAAATAATCTGCATCTCCCGTCTTCAAAATAAGAGTCCTACAGATATATAGTAAGTAATATGAACTTAAAAATAACTAAGGGAGGAAAATGATCATTGTTGTCTCACTAGGAAACAGTGTGGCTTATCAAACGCAGCCTGGTAATTGCATATTAATCATCCCAGAGCAACATCAATCTGATCTTGGTGACACTGCAGCTCCAGATCATGTAAAAAGTGTGACCTAAAGCAAATGCAAATCTTGAGGGTGTGCCCCGTTAGTCATGCAAAAGGATGTTTTGTGTTGTGATAGGCCTATTCATCACCAGGGTTTTACACTTGTGTGGATTTACATTAGAATGAGGAAACGTTTGTGTCTGTGGCCCATTTCCATTAACTGATTTCTTGTTATTCGACTATGACTTGGTGTACTAGGTAGTTTTTATAAGGCACCTGTAAGCTCTGTAGCCATGACACAACTCTGTGCTATGACGTGTCTGAACTGGCCTTTATCTTTCAGAGTGTACTGGGACCTGGACATTCAGACCAACGCTGTGATTCGAGAGCGAGCCCCAGCGGACCACCTTCCTCCACATCCTGAGATCGAGTTGCAGAGAGCTCAACTCACCACCAAACTCCGGCAGCACTACCATGAGCTGTGCTCTCAGCGGGAGGGTATGTGCTCCGCATGCTGCTTTCACGATTTACCACTGTCGCTTCATTTTAGCGCTGTGATTTGTGGAGACACTGCAAAATTGACCTGTAATAGAGTGAAAGTTCAGGCCCATACTATGGAATAAAATCGCTGTTATAAATATTTTGTGCGTAAATAATATTCTCGCATCTGTAATTATAAAATCGTAAAGGAAAACGGAACATACTTGTAATTTTACGAGGGTATAATTCCAAAATCTGCGATTAGAACAGACACAGATACAACATTTTCTTGGTCTGTTTGTTTATGACTGATAAATTTACAATTGGTGTACTGTACAAACAGAAATACAGTCGGGCCGAGGATAGTGAGCAGAATGTAAGTTAACTTTACAGGTAGCGAGCGCAGAATTTCTCAGTGAATCACTTAACAGTGTTTAACTATAACATGACATCTGTTAATGTTTCTGTTTTATGTGAGTCCCACAGAAGCATAGAGACTCCCGGAACTTCCGGGAAACTTGGGATGTCTAAATATCACGTTTAATAACTATAGTTAGATGAGATCCAGCGGTACATATATATATATATATATATATATATATATATATATATATATATATATATATATATATATATATATATATATATATATATATATATATATATATATATATATATGGCACATCATTCATAAACACACACACATGTTAATTATTAGTAATTCTGTAATTTGTCTGGCTGTATTTAGGCATCGAGCCCCCACGGGAATCCTTCAACCGCTGGCTTCTGGAGAGGAAAGTAGTGGATAAAGGTCTGGATCCTCTCCTGCCCAGTGAATGTGACCCAGTCATCTCTCCGTCCATGTTTAGAGAGATCATGAATGATATCCCCATCAGGTAGTCTACCATCAAATGTTTAAATCAGTTACTTTATTAAAACAAGTTTTTGATCAAATATTCCAATATTGATTACATTTTTCCCCTTCGATTTTTAGGCTCTCTCGCATCAAATATAAAGAAGAGGCCAGAAAACTCCTGTTCAAATATGCAGAGGCGGCCAAGAAAATGATCGACTCCAGGTAAATGTTCTCATCGCTTTACTAGGCATGGGAAGATAAGGCATGGGACGTTTCTAGGTTTACTGCGGTTTGGAGTCAGGTTTTAAAACTGCAAAAATTTTCTGTTGTACTGTTCCTGCGGTATATGTACATTTTTAGTAGTTTTTTACAACAATTTTATTTAGTTTTTTAGAGCAACAATATATTAAATTATAGTCTTTTAGGGCAAGAAATCTGTCCCTTTTTTTTTTTTTGACCGATCGGGCCAGTGGTTCAGATTTTTACTTGCCTTGCCCAAGTTTTCACTGGCCCCACGAAAAATAAAGTTAATAGCTATTTCTTAGTCACATATTTTAAATAATGTGTCAAAAGCCAAACATAACTGTATATATACACTTTATTCAGCATAACTTTTTTAAATACAACTGACATTTAAAAAATTACAATTTTGATGTATCTAAATTTGTGTGTGTATTTATATATTATAAGCGAACATGTGCAAACGTTGGCTAGAATTATGCATTATAGGCTTAAATTATGTTGAGAAATAACAGATGAAGCGAGACTGTAGTCAGATCATCAAGCAGATCAATGTTGATATTTCTGTCGAGGTGTTGTGTAACAATATGACTAATACAACATAGTATAAGATAAAAAAGGGAAAAATTAGCAGATGGTATCTTCAGTCAATTTTCCTAACGGATAAACCGCACTCTGTAATGTTTCAGCATGTTTTCACTTTTGTATTCAGCATGAAATGCACATTTACCGGTAGGAATGACGTCCCGCCCTACTCTTATTTCTCTCTTCATATAGCCGTATATGACTATTACATATCCTTAATACACTGTGATATAGCCTGGTTTGTTAGTTCGTTGGATCGTTTTGCTTTCTCACTACAATCGATCCACTTTAGATCTGCTTCAATCTAGCCGAGACCACTTCATTCAGGCAATCTCAGACCGAGTGTTTTGTCGTGGATCTAATTGCGATTGCGGGATTCACATATGCCAAACCAACTGTGCTAACTGGGCAAACCATACAGGTTCCCAAACAAACATCTATGTGTGAAAGCACCCTGTATTTACACGTTATGGATTAAAAATCGTAGCCTAATTAAACTTTAGTGACAAGGCAGCACTGGCCCAATCAGGTCAGTAACGATCCTATCTCTGGTCCCAAGAGTCTCGCACACTGGCCCCAGGCCATCAGGCAGTCCTTATTGTCGTGCTCTGTGCTATCTTCATTAGTTTCAAGGATTTAGTTGAATTATTTAGCCTGTTTACAGTTCCAAAATATTTAAAATGTTTCTTAAAATAAAATATATTGTGGTCTAAAGGGGAAAAAGCTGTTGTAGATTACCCAGATATTAATAAAGAAGATATTTTACAGCAGTAATATCAATACTGTGAAACCGTGATATTTCTGTCCAAGGTTTTCATACTGTATCTTATTCTGGCCCATGCCTAACGCTTACTGTGGTTTTGGGTTGAACATGAGCATTGCGTTTGAAAGTCTATTTCACGTTCACACAGAAATGCAACTCCGGAGAGTCGAAAGGTGGTGAAGTGGAACGTAGAGGACACGATGAACTGGCTGAGACGAGACCATTCTGCCAGCAAGGAGGACTACATGGTACACTCTCAGTCTTTTAACTACATGCCAGACTACATTTTAAAAACGACATGGTACACTTTCAGTTTTAGGCTGAACTGCCTACATGGAACGCATTAGAAGATTAACACGTGTGATTTTTTTTTCCTCAGGATCGACTTGAGCATTTACGGAAGCAGTGCGGCCCTCATGTGGCATCGGTGGCAAAGGACTCTGTCGAAGGCATCTGTTCAAAAATCTATCACATTTCTGCAGAATATGTGCGCAGGATTCGACAAGCTCACCTCACTCTACTGAAAGAGTGCAACATTTCTGGTAGGAGGAATATAAATGGGAAGGATAATTATTTAGAATTTGTGTTTTCATAGGTCTCAAACTCAATTCCTGGAGGGCCGCAGCTCTGCACAGTTTTACTCCAACACTAATCAGACACACCTCGAATCAGAGACTACTCTTAAACACCTCTATTGGATCAGCTATGTTAGATTATTGTTGGAGCAAAACTGTGCAGAGCTGTGGCCCTCCAGGAATTGAGTGTGAAACTTATGTCTTAAAGCCTAAACAAATTGTAAACTTAAAAATAAAATAAAGTTTCTTAAATTTACTGAAGTATTGTGTTCTGGGTTTTAAATAATTTAAAAAAGCATCTTTTACACCTGTAGATTGATTGTTTTGTTCCGAAACGGGGATTTAAAATGTTACAGTGTTGCTTTTTTGTGCTTGGTGCGGTTCAATTTCACATGGCAAAGTTTCTAAACCGGCCAAAATTATTAAAACAAGTCACATGCAAGTAAACTCTCATCACATTGGTCAGAGTTTGGTGTATTTTCTGGGATTTCTCTCAGCTGCCGTACATTATTATTTGAATTTATGATGAAGAGAAACGTATTATAAGTGAAAAGGACCACTTTAATTTCGAATAGTGACATCCACAGACATAGTCATCACCAAATATAAATCAGAGGTAAGACTTTCTTATACAGAGATTCATTTCATTTGTTAAGGGTTATAATATATATCTATTCTGTATCAGAAGTCGCATTAACCAAAAAGTTATTGGTATTATTTTGGCATTATTTTTTTTAGTAGTACAGTTAGACTTTCATGTTCGACAGGAAATGCACTTTAATAAAACACTGTGATATAGACTGGTTTGTTGGATTGTATTGCTTTCTCACTTATGCTGCGTTCACACCAGACGTGGAAAGCGTGGATAAATCGCGCTATTCGCAAGTAAATAGCCGCGTGAACATTTGAGTTTACTCGCTTCTATCAAGTGTCAAACCCCGCTTCAATCGCGCGTCAAATCCGCTTCATTCATGCGTCAAATTCACTTAAGAACAGACGCGGATTCGCGTGATGGACAGGGCGTCTGTCTGCCTGGTGACTCTGGCTTCATAACTAAATGGCTAACATGGATTTTATTGAGAAAATATCTGTTTATGTGCTTTTATGAAGGCTGAAAAACAGCGTTGATATGTTTAGGGCTGTGTCTAAATCCAGTAGATCATTTCAGAGGTGCATCCAGCTCTGTGAGCTCAAACTCCTCCAGAAACTTAACCTGGCTGACGGAGGCTTTCAGCTGTGCTTCTGACTGAGCCAAGCCCAGTTTGATTACCTTTTTGTACGTCACAATCACGCCCTCATAAGAGCAAGCTCCTGATTGATTAATGTGGCGAAATGTCTGCTGAAGTGACATGAAGACTTGATGAAGACTTTCAAACTCAAGCAATTCACTCAAATGGCTCAATTCGTGCCGCGTCATTCGCGCAGATTGCACCACAGGATGTCTATTCGCGCGTTTGCATTGACTTAACATGTAAATCACTCGTGCTTGATGCGCGTTCGGCGACTGGTGTGAACGCAGCATTACAACCAAACCACAGAGTTTGTTTCATCCAAGCTGAGATTGCGATGTTCACATATGCCCAAATGAATCGAGCTAAGGAGACAAATGTGCCAGGTTCTGAAACAAACGTCTAGATGTTAAAGCTTCCTTAGTTTTCCTATAAACCCATGATGCTTGACTTACACCAGCAAGTTAAGTCAATGGCAAGTCATTGGACAATAGTGGCTATAATATAAGGCTAATAATATTGATCTTAGCAGTTTTTAGCAGCAATGTATATTATAATAATTATTATTATTATTATTTTTCATATTGTTTTATTATTGTTGATATAATATGAAATTTATTTTAAAAATTACACATTTCAGAGAGGGGCTTGTTATGTGGTCTTTAACTGTACAGTATGTGCCATGTAATACACTCTGAATTCTTCTTCCTCTTCAAAGTGGACGGCACAGAGTCAGCGGAGGTCCAGGACCGCTTGGTTTATTGTTATCCTGTGAGACTGTCCATCCCAGCTCCTCCTCAAACTCGTGTTGAGCTGCACTTTGAGAACGACATCGCTTGTCTTCGGTTTAAAGGAGAAATGGTGAAGGTCAGCCGCGGTCATTTCAACAAACTGGTGCGTACACGCTGACAGTAACTTGTTCTAATGAATTGACAGTAATGTTGTTCAACCAAAATTATAATTTACTCAGCAGTTAATCCTCCTCAAGTGTTTCCAAACCTTTCTATTTTTTGATGAACACAAAAGAAGATATTTCGAAGAATGTTGGAAACCATTGACTTCCATAGTAGGAAAAACAAGTAGTATGGAAGTCAGTGGTTACAGTTTTTTAGCTTCCAAATACCTTCTTATGTGTTCAACAGAGGAAAGAAACTTGAGACTTTAGGAGCAGAAATATACACTGCCTTGGGTTACTTTGTAATTAGTTTCATCTCTTTCTCAGGAACTTCTCTATCGATACAGCTGTATTGACGACCCAAGGTTTGAAAAGTTCCTTTCACGCGTGTGGTGCCTTATCAAAAGATACCAGGTAGGATGCTAATTTACTAACAGTCTTTGGTGTTATTAATTTACTGTACTTTAAATGTAGTGTAATTGAATTATTTTTCTGCTTAAAGTAAGGGATTACTTAACATTGTTAAGTTCTGTTCATATGTTCAGCACTTCTGTGTAAATCAATTCAGAAAAGCAGAGGAACTGTATATTTGTTATATAAATGCATTTTACAGAATGATGACATTTTCACCTAAAGAAGGTTACATTTATCAAGATGCTTGAATATGGTTAAGAAAAAGTGAAGTTAGTGGGTAAAAATATGTAGTATAAAGTAAGAGAAGTAGACTTATTATGGGGGGGGGGGGATTATGGATGGATAGATAGATAGATAGATAGTAATTCTGAAATTTTGCTTAATATACTGCTTTTGTCAAACAATAGCACATGCTAAAGAAACAATACAATGAGTAAAAGATTTGCCAATATACGACATGTACAAAACATGTTGACAATATGAATTTTTTATCATACATGTGATGTTTAACATTTTTAAAGTTCTATTAAATAAAAAATATTAGATAAAACTAGGATGTCCTGTTTTTCTAGTGTCCGTTGAGTATTGAGTCAAGAAGTTAAATTATTGAAAAAGTTATTTACTTTTCAGACAAAGTAATTGTAAAATAATTTTGAATGCAACATTATTAGTTAATTTTCCTTGGGCTTAGTCCCTTTATTTATCAGCGGTCGCCACAGCGGAATGAACTGCTAACTTATCCCGCACGTTTTACGCAGTGGATTAATTAATTTTGAGGTAATTAAAAAATATGTAGCTTATACTTGCATACTGTTCATATATTCAGCACTTCTGTGTAAATAGAAATGCCAACTGGCTCAGCTGGGACTGGGCTGCAACCAGCAACCTTCTTGCTGTGAGGTCATAGTGCTAACCACTGAGCCACCTTGTCGCTCCACAAACAATGCACATTTTACCAATATTTCAGAAAAGTCCACTGAGTATGACTTTTTAAAACGATTAAATGTATGTGAAATGTAAAGTACAGTATGGACTTTCATGGAGCTACATATTCTGGGGTATGAATTAAATATAATAGCGCTTTAAAAAGGCCTTGAAACCAGAATGTTTTGAAAGTAACTTACCCAGCACTGTTTACCAGCATTCATGGCCATCAGGAGACCATGGGCAGTGTTAACTTGTGTCTTATTGTGAATCGCAGGTAATGTTTGGCTCTGGTGTGAACGAGGGGTCTGGTCTACAGGGGTCTCTTCCTGTTCCCGTCTTTGAGGCGCTCAATAAACAGTTCGGAGTGACGTTCGAGTGTTTCGCTTCTCCTCTAAACTGCTATTTTAAGCAGTTCTGCTCGGCTTTTCCAGACATTGATGGCTTCTTTGGCTCTCGAGGGTATGTAAACGTTCCAACATTTTTCAAATTATCTTCTTTTTTGTTCAACAGAAGAAAGAAATTCGAACAGGTTTGTGACAAGTGCAGGGAGAGTAAATGATGACATCATTGTTGATTTATTTTTTGTGAACTGTCCCTTTAAAATGACGGTGACATTTTTTATAGTGATTGTATAACTATGAACGTGTCTCAATCAGCTCCCTTGTTCAGTAGTCAGTGCATTCATTAGGGCACTAAAACATCATCAATGCAGACTATGCACCCTTAATAAAAGTTTGTTACAATATAAGCAGTTTCTAACACATCTCCTTTATTACTAGACCACCATGGCCTTTCACAACAACAACTTTAGAGGTGACTTTTCACATAACACAAAATAAACCGTTTTTTTCTCCATATGTTAAACACTAACTAACCACTTAAATCATAAATAGGGCCAGACAGAATCTGCAGACGTTTTTTTGCTATTTCTGCAGAAAATTTTGGTAAAAATCTGCAGATTTTTGCACAATTATTTAGGAAGTATCACAACTAAAACCTTAATATGTCAAATAAACAATAATGTCTTTTTAACTTGTTTAAAATGCAAATCCAGTTAGATCCACTTCTAAACAAAGCAAGTCTCATATAAAATATCTACTAAAAGACAGAAAATATTACTGTACAAACTGTATTGTACATAAATTATATGAACATTTTCATATTACTCAATAATATTACTGTAATTATTTTAAAAACGGAGTAAATATAGATTTACTCAAGTAAATAAACAGAACTAATGATGGGCTAAAAATCTGCCGAAATCTGCGTAATTCTGCGTGCGCAGGTTCCGTGTGGGCCTAATCTTAACCAAAAACGTAACAGTTAGGTAGAGCGAAACATCCAGGGTGTCCGCGGGGTTGTAAAAGGTAATAATTAAATGTGCCAAAATTAAGGCATTAAAAAGTAATAAACGTCGTCTGACGGGGTATTATATTTTCAAGTCCAATATTTTTAGATAAATTTTCGATTTGTGTTTAGTGCAGATCTTTATTCTAAATTTGCATGGATTTATGTATATGTTGAGAGTAGGACCTGCGCCCTCATGTGAGGTATTGTTCTAATGGTGCTGAAATAAACCGGGTACCCGGCTGGCTTGCTGCCAACCAGAAACACGAGCTGCTTTCGTTCATTAATTAATTGAAAACATGGGGAAAAAAAAAAAAAAAGACCTCTGGCTGAAGTACAGACAGGAAATGTGGGGAGCAGAGATATGGGAAGGATCGGCAAAGGACCTTGAGCCGGGAATCAAACTCAGGTCGCCAAGAGCACCTTGGTGCTATGTGTCGACGTACTAACCACTAGGCTATTGGCGCCGACATTAAATTCAACTTAAGAAGTTCTGTATGTACCCTTACATCACAGCAACCAAATTATCAAACATAACTACAAACGAAGAGACGTTTTTCAAAAAAAAAATTATTATTTATTGGTAATTATAAACGAAGATAAGCTAGACAGGCTAAAAAACAATCGAGCAAACATTACAATGGTTTAATGGTTAATGTTATTTAGCTATAATTACTTAGCTACAGTGTACTTTTAATAACATCGTAAAAATTAACATATGAAATATGTTCTGTTTGTAAATTCCGGTTTGGATGTTTGGACGTTCTCATGTCACACTCAGTGCCCCCAATGTGCTGAACCGAGCTAATCAGTGGGCAGAATTCATGCACAAGAACTATTGATTTACTATCTCGATAGCTAGGGAGCTGATTGAGATTAACGCTACATATTGCCATCACTTCCTCATTTCCTGTCCTCACAGGCCATTTCTCAGCTTTTCTCTCCAGCCAGTGGCTCTTTCGAGGCGAACCCTCCTTTCTGTGAGGAGCTCATGGATGCCATGGTGACACACTTTGAGTGTTGTAACTCTTCATTTTGATCAAAC
This sequence comes from Danio rerio, assembly GCF_049306965.1. Classification (NCBI taxonomy): domain Eukaryota; kingdom Metazoa; phylum Chordata; class Actinopteri; order Cypriniformes; family Danionidae; genus Danio; species Danio rerio. The sequence continues at coordinate 58,031,404 of NC_133181.1, read as the reverse complement.
CGAAGTGAGCTCAAACATGCAAGGGAGATATTTATGGTTAACAGGAACTCAGGGTGCATACATGCATGTCAACAGAAGGTTACAGAAATACATTTAAATAAGTGGAACAATAACAGTTATACAGTTGGTGTTAGAATTATTAGCCCCCTAAATAACCCCCCCCCCCCCCACCCCCAATTTTGTTTAACAGAGAGCAGATTTTTTTTTTCAGCACATTTCAAATCATAATAGTTTATATAAATAATATATTAATAATATATATATATATATATATAAATAATAGTTTATATTAATAATAGGCCCACACGGAATCAGCCATGCGCCAGATTTTTAAGCCATCATTAATTCTGTTTATTTACTTGAGTAAATGTGTAAATCAGAATTTATTCAGTTTTCATTCAGTAATTTATTTACTTTTTTATTTCATATATTAAGGTTTTAGTTATGATACTCCGCTGGATACTAATAATTTAGGATAAAATAATTCAGCAGAAATCCGCAGATGTTTACCAAAATCCTCAGCAGAAATAGCAAAAAACGTCCGCAGATTCCGTCTGGCCCTGGTGATTAGGCAAGGTTATTGTATAACGATGGTTTGTTCTGTAGACTATCGAAAACAAATATAGCTTAAAGGGGCTAATAATATTTACCTTAAAATGGTTGTTAAAAAATTAAAAACTGCTTTTATCCTAGCTGAAAAAATGCAATATACAATACTTTATTTAGAAGAAAAAATATCATCAGACTGTGAAAATTTCCTTGCTCTGTTAAACAGCATTTGGGAAATAAGAAATATAAAAAAAACGAGAAATAAAAAAATCAAAGGGGGGCTAATAATACTGACTTCAACTGTATATACATTAGGGATGTGCGGAGCAGCCGGTATTTGTATTTGTATTTGTTGAGAGGGGGAAAGTATTTGTATTTGTATTCGAGTAAAATTCAAAATGGCGCAAAAATATATATTTTTTCTATTACACTTTTAATTTACGTTATAGTGAAAGTATTGTTTAATTATACCCATTATATAAATTATAGATATGCAATATTGGCTGTTGTTTTTGAACATGTGATAAGAAATGTCATTGAAAAGAAAATAACATAGAAGCCATTATCTCATCCATGGTTAAACCAACAACTAATAAAACACCATTGTGAATATTATGAACCCCACCACCACCGTTCTTGTTGAAGGACACTGAATAGACAGAATAAAAACAAATAATACTTCAAAAAACTGTTCTTCTTCTGAAAGAACTTTTTTCCAATGGACAGAATTTCCAAAAACTAAAATTAACTAAATAAATCTAAATAAAACCCTGCCTGGGAGATCTGGCAGAACAAAAGTATTCTATATAATACTAAAAGATACAGGCCTGATATTATCATCTGCCAGCCACAAAAAGACACCAAAGTTTGTTTGTTTGTTTATTTATTTAGAGATATCTGCAAATATTTTTTCAATGGAAGTCAATGGAGGAATATGACTAGTCAGTCATAATATATTTGCAGATATTTCCAATCTGAATTATAATTATGACAAGTCAAAATATAATTAGAGATATCTCTAAATATATTTATGGATAGTCTGAACAAGGTTTAAATGCTAAAACGGCTTGCCATACGCACAGTGGCACAGTGGAGATTTCTCTAGTTATATCGTTTCAGTGGTTGTTATGCAGTGACATGCAGTCAAATATTTCACCAAAACAGTCCTTAGGATGCGGTGACACGCAGTCAGATATTTTACCGGACAGATCCGCCACTTTTGGCGCGCATAAACAATCATAAAGCTCTCGTGCTGCAGGAATGAGGAGGTCTGCTGAAGGCGCGCAGCTGACGTGCAGTGAGGGGTTTGCGTCTTTAATAAACTACGGCAGTTTGCGATCACTGAACAGTAAGTATGATTAATAAATCCATATGAAACAGTCCCTTAAAAGTCACGTCTCGCTTTCAGTTTCGGGCTTTGGCGCGTTTTGCACTGAGCGTGTCTCTCTCTCTCTCTCTCTCTCTCTCTCTCTCCCTCTCTCTCTCTCTCTCTCTCTCTCTCTCTCTCTCTCTCTCTCTCTCTCTCTCTCTCTCTCTCTCTCTCTCTCTCTCTCTCTCTCTCTCTCTCTCTCTCTCTCTCTCTCTCTCTCTCTCTCTCTCTCTCTCTCTCTCTCTCTCTCTCTCTCTCTCTCTCACTCACTCACGTCACTCACTCACTCACTCACTCACTCACTCACTCACTCACTCACGCGGGCATGCACTGTGGTCTCATGAGGAAACGCTGCTTTTTGATATAGTGTTTTTCTTGCTCGCGAATACAAATAATTTTTCAAGTATTTGTTTGAATCAAGTATTCGTAAAAACACGCTATTCGTGCCTTTCCGAATACCGTATTCGGGTTCGGCTCCACCCTTAATATACATATATGCATACATTGGGGGAAATAAGCATTGAACACGTCACCATTTTTCTCAGAAAACATATTTCTAAAGGTGCCGTTGACTTGAAATTTTCACCAGATGTTGATAACCAAAGAAATCGATATGTGCAAACAAAACAAAACTAATTAGTTTACAAATGAAGTAGTGTAATAAACTGAAATGACACAGGGAAAAAGTATTAAACACATGAAGAAAGGGAAGTGTAGTTCGGCAGTGAAAGCCCAGAAAGCAGCTGCAATCCCTCAGTAGCTCTTCAGCAACCCTCTGCCCTTCCTCAGTGTAAATGAAAATCAGCTGCTTCAGTCCAAAATCTACACTAGCAGGAGGATGAAGATGAAACCAGGGTGGACATTTCAGCAAGACAATGATCCAAAACACAGCCAAGGAGACTCTCCGATGCTTTCAGAGAAAGAAAATCAAGCTGTAGAATGGCCCAGCCAATCACCTGATTTAAATCCAATAGAAAATACAAAATAAAGCTCAGATTCGATAGAAGAGACTCACTGAACTAGCAAGATTTTGACACTGTTGAAGTCTGTAAAAACCCACACCTGAACAATTCATTCATTCTACATATGAGAGGCATCTTAAAGCTGCCATCACCAAAAAAGCCGTTTATATAAAGTATTGAATAAGTTTCAATAGTTCACTGCTTTCTCCTTTTGTCATTCCCTTGTTATTGCAAACAACTCATTACTCAGATTTTTTATTTTCTATTTTGTTTGTATTGTTTGGATTTTTACCAAAATCTGGTTCAGTTCCATGTCAACAGCTCCTGTAGAACCATTATTCCCAGAAAAAAACATGACGTGTACCCCCCCCCCCACACACTTTTTATATATGCGTTGTAATAATACATTATTATTGTTATTATATTATAATATTTTTATTATATTATCGTTGTGCTGGAGTTATTCATACTATTTTACTAGATATTTGATAATAATATACAGCTTAAAGTGACATTTAAAAGCTTAACTAGGTTAATTAGGCAAGTTAGGGTAATTCGGCAATTCATTGTATAAGAATGTTTTGTTCTGTGGCTATTTGGAAAAAAAAAATTGCTTAAGGGAGCTAATAATATTAAACTTGCTTTTATTTTAGCCGAAGTAAAACAAATAAGACTTTCTCCAAAAAGGAAAAATAATTCAGTGAAAAATTCCTTGCTCCATTAAATATCACTTAAGAAATATCTGAAAAATTCACAGTCATAAATGTTTGACTACAACTGTATATAAAACACACACGCAAATATTTTGTCAAAACAAACTTTTATTTTGGATGCGATTAACTGTAATCACTGACTTTGTTTCTCCATCAGGATCTCCTGGGCCGCTCCAGTGAGCCTCTGTCCTTCATCATCTTTGTGCCGGAGTGGCGTGACCCGCCGACTCCTGCTCTGACGCGGATGGAGGCCAGTCGCTTCCGCAGGCACCAGATGACAGTTCCCGCCTTCGAGCACGAGTACCGCAGCGGCTCTCAGCATATCTGCAAAAGGTCAGACATTTGCTGCTGTTTCCTCGTTTTTAGAGTTTTAGTTCCTTGTTTGCGGCACGAAATGGTTGGAAGCTAGCTGAAATAAAACAAACAAGACTTAATGCAGAGGAAAAAATATTGTAGGAAATACTGTGAAAAAATTCCTTGCTCTGTCATTTGGGGGGGAAAATCATAAGAGCGTGAGTCATTCTGACTTTAACTGTACATTTGTCAAAATTGTATATTATTTTTTAATTATTTTATCATCTGTGGCTTAGTATAGTCACTGTCTTTCTGTATTCCTCTGTATACCTGTAAATAAAGCTCTTTCTGATTCTGATCTTTTTGTCCACACTAGAGAAGAGATTTACTACAAGGCCATCCACGGGACGGCTGTCATTTTCCTCCAAAACAATGCTGGCTTTGCCAAATGGGAGCCCACAACGGAGAGAATCCAGGAGCTCCTGGCAGCATACAAAGTGTCCGGGCGTTCGCTGCCCTCACCCGGTCCATCTTCCACTAATACAGGAGAAAAAGACTCCAAACCAGCCCCGGAGCGCACAGCTCCTAGTCAAGACAACAGCAGTCCTGTGGACAAGACTGCACAGGACACAACAAACACTTAGACCGCAGCGCTGGCCGTGTGGACACCTGTATGTATGTATGTTGATCAGAAGAGTCTATATGATTGTATGAGAGGTTTATTATTGCGCTGTTGGGTTTTGACGGGCATGTAAATGTTCACGCAAAAAAGACGATAGAAAGAAAGACCCATATTTGTTTACTTTCTTCCGCCTCTATTATTTAATATTATTTGTCTTAGGTTGTATTGAGTATCATAATTTTTGGGTTTTATATTCGTGTATATTGATGGTTTGGTCACCTTTTTAGTTTTGTATCCGTCATATATATATATATATATATATATATATATATATATATATATATATATATATATATATATATATATATATATATATATATATATATATATATATATATATATGATTCTCTCTATTTTTTGTTGGCCTTTTTAAGGGTGCTTCTCGCTGAAACTTGTCCTGTTTCACATTAATATCAAAAGAAAAAGATTTAGCTTGAAGAAAATCTGATTTTTTTTTGCTATTACACTTTGTTTTCAATAATTAAGCAAGTTTAGCATTTATTTATTGTTATTCCCATTCTTGGTGGTCAACCATTTAGATTTTCTTATACAGAAATTTACTGTATTACTGTTAAAATCAGCTTAAAGGAGAAACGAAGCACTCAGTCAAGTTTGCCTTATTTTCTACATTGGATTCCGCTTTAATGAAAATATAATAAACAAACTCGATTAACGTAACCATTCAGAAGAAAACGGCATGTTTTACTATAGATTTTAGACCTAGGGCGCCGCCATCTTGGAATGTCGCTGTGTCTGACGTCACGGGGTTGGTTCAGTTCCCTCAGCTGAACAGATACAATAGACGAAGACTGAACAGCCCAATTTAACCCAATGTGGGAAGTTGTGGACGTGCAGCTGGTGCAAATACCAGCATCACATGTGTGTCTAATATAAAAGTATAGTAATTTATTCTATTTTCCCCTTTTAATTACTGATCATATGATGCGCTTTGATTCACTCTCTGTATTACGCTGCCTGACTGCCTGTCTTGGTTTCAACCATGGTAGTAACGGACTGAACAAAAAAAACGGACAGCCTATTATAACCCAATGCGTGAAGTTGTGGACATACATACCAGAGCTGATGCAAATACAAGCATTTGAGTGTCTTAAGTTGTGTATTTTTCTTTTGTTAATACGTTTCGTTTGATGCGCTGTGGTCCACTCTCTAACGCTGCTCCAGCTCTGCCTGATGAGGGGATTTACATTCAGATAATGCAATGATTAAAATGTTACATGACTTCACGCTTTACTAAGTCAAGACATTAAGTCAAGACATATTCCCTCTTCAAGTCGATCAACTCGATCTCTCAACATGTATGAAAGATAAAAACCTGCCATAAGAAACACTGTGCCCATCTTGGTTTGGTTTGAACACGAAAAGAGGTGAGGGGCTGCAGTAATGAAAAGTGATGGTACCCGCCCCCATCACGTCAGTAATGATTCACGCTGACTGTCTGTATGGGTTTCAACCATGGTTTCAACAAGGTCCGCTACTGACAAAATGGGGGCAGGTACTTTCACTTTTCACTACTACAGCCTCTCACCTCTTTTCCTGTTCAAACCAGATCTGCGCTGTGTTTCTTATTGCAGGTTTTTAATCCTTCATATGGAAAGGAACCAACCCCGTGACGTCAGACACAGCAACATTCAAAGATGGTGGCTCCCTAGGTCTACAATCTGTAGTAAAACATGCCTTTTTCTGCTAAATGGTCACATTTATCGAGTTTAATATATTTTTATTAAAGTGGAATCCAATGTACAAAATAAGGTAAACATGACTTAGTGCTTCATTTCCCCTTTAAAGAACACAATGCAATGAAGGTAGTTTTAATTAAACAGTAATGGATTTTATTTTGCATTGCCCAAATGCAAATCAACAACAAAATATTATTTTCCTAAATTTGCATAATCATTTCGGTTGATTCGAAACATGACAAGCTTCAGTGTCGTTCGCTCTTTAACTTTGTGCTTTTCTCACTGGCAGGACAATGACGCTGTCAGAGTTGATGCACGGATGCTTGTATATTCTTCTTTTAGATGTCAGAAGATGATCAGCGATCAGGCAGCTATGTTTAACAGCCTTCATCATGACATGCATTAGCGCTTCTCGAAGCATTAGTTATTTCGTGTTTTTTTTTTTTTTTTCTGAGGTCACGTTTGATTTCTTCATGACAAAATATATACTATATGTACCAACAAAAAGGTCAGTAAACAAGCAGAAGAATACATATTTATAATCTATTTTACACCCGGTCATCCGTCTGCAATGAAACCCAGTCCTTTTGTTTCCTAAAATATTGTACAGAAGACAATAGCAGATCTAAGAAAAAAAAATGTTAAGGATTTTGCATCTTCTTTTCTGTACAGTACAAGCCTGTGTGAACCTTTAGTCCTAATGTGGCATTCTGGGTCACATCAACTGTAGCATTGATATCTAGCAGAAGTGGAAAAAATGAACGTCAATTTCTTATTAGTTATGATATGAAAGCATTAGTTGTGATGTTTTATGGACCGATCTCCTAAATATGCCGAACGCCGCTCGTTTTTGTTTTCTCCAGTGAGTCTACCTCCTTGTTTCAAGTGTTTTACAATTGAGAACGAAAACATTTTGAAGCAAATGAGTGGCTTTAGAAACCACATTGGCGTCCGTTTTATTAGAATCTATTGCCTTGATTTCACCGTTTCGTGTATGTGAAAAGTGCTTTAAAAGATGACTTTTTTTATCGTAATCATTGAAATTTGTTTACATAATATTGAGTTTAAATAATGTCACTGGGCAGCGTTTTGAATGTACATTTTAAAAAAGGAAAATAGATCGAATTTGGACTTTAATTGTTGCAATTATTAACACTACAATTGTTTTCGTTCTTTAGTTTGTTTGTTTTTGCCATGCTTATATGCATGTAGAAATTCATATACTGTCATTAAACCCAATTACTTCCATCTGTATGTAATCATAGGTTTGCTTTGTTGATTTTTATCCACTGGACTAGGCAGCCAAACATAGGAAATGGCTTTTATATTGAGTTTAAAAGCATTCCAGTGGTTATGTAACCCAGTTTGCCATTTAAAAAAAAAATCCAACTCTTGGTTTGAGCATTGGGCACTTGTTGGATTTCCTAATCCCAGAGTGGATCACCAGCAAAACTGTAGATGTTGTACAGAACATGGATATGAAGTTTGTTGTTTTCCTACACGGCTGTCGCGAGTTTATTCTAAAGAAGAAGAAAAACCTAAAACAAAAGATGTCTTTTTCAGCGTTTTATTTTTTAATTTAACTCTTGGGTTCTGAATAACTGTTTAAAATGATAGGATTTATGAAAATAGTTGTTTTAAACTAAACCAAAGTGTTATTAAAAAGAGGAGGAATTTATCTTGTATCTTTAAGTAGAATCGTGTACGATTGCATTAGACATGCATAAAGTGTAACCAGCAAAAACATCCATTTATCCATAACTTTATTTTTATAATTCTCTCTCGTTTCGTTTTTGTTTGTTCCTTGTTTTCTTACGAAACTGTTTGGGGTTTTTTATTTTGCATGATATTTTTCATTACAAAACTATGATAAATTGTACAGATCTGTATTGTTGAATTAGTTGTAAGCTTTGCCACACTAGGCTTTTAACCGATTTGCATTTATCAGTCATGTTGATTGATTTATATTGCGTTTGTGTCCTCTAAAATGCCATGAATGTCTCTCCCTCCCTCCTGTGATCTTATTCTGATAAAGACAAAGATTCAGTGAATGTAAATATGTCCGTGCTTATATGATTTGTTTCTTCTACCTGTATATTATCAGTGTTGTGGCATTTCCCATCACCTGAAGTGGTATAAAGATTTTCCTCTGAATCAGAAAAGCTCTCAGTAAAATATTGAAATCATGAATCCTCTGGCATTTTATTGTACTGCATATATTCTGCTGAAATATGCAGCAATACAAGCTTGATACTGTTTACAGTTATGATAACCTTGTTTACTGTAACCTGGAATACTGTGCAATGAACATATCCAGTGAGCGGCAGTTCTGTGGTAGCAAATGCCTTGTTGATGTCAGAGGAGAATGGCCAGACTGGTTCCAGCTGATAGAAAGGCAACAGTAACTCAAATAATCACTCGTTACAACCGAGGTCTGCAGAAGAGCATCTCTGAACACACAACACATCCAACCTTGAAGCAGATGCGCTACAGCAGCAGAAGACCACACCAGGTGCCACTACTGTCAGCTAAGAACAGGAAACTGAGGCTACAATTCACACAGGCTCAGCGAAATTGGACAATAGAAGATTGGAGAAACGTTGCCTGCTCTGATGAGTCTCCATTTCTGCTGCATCTTTCGGAGGGAAGGGTCCGAACTTGGCATCAACAACATGAAAGCATGGATCTATTCTGCCTTGTATCAACGGTTTAGGCTGCTGCTGGTGGTGTAATGGTGTGGTGGATGTTTTCTTGGCACACTTTGGGCTCATTAGTACCAATTTAGCATCGGATCAACACCACAGCCTACCTGAGTATTGTTAATGACCATGTCCATCCCTTAATGAGCACAGTGTGCCCATTTTCTGATGGCTACTTCCAGCAGGTTAACGTGCCATGTTATAAAGCATCTCAGACTGGTTTCTTGAGCATGACAATGAGTTCACTGTACTCAAATGGCCTCCGCAGTCAGCAGATGTCAATCCAATTGAGCACCTTTGAGATGTGGTGGAGCGGAAGATTTGCATTATGGACGTGCAGCAGACAAATCTGCAGCAACTATGTGATGCTATCATATCCATACGGAGCAAAATCTCTGAGGAATATTTCCAGTACCTTGTTGAATATGTGCCATGAAGGATTAAGGCAGTTCTGAGCGCAAAAGGGGGTCCAACATAGTGCTAGGATATGTACCTAATAAAGTGGCCGGTGAGTATTATTTATTGTATCTTATATTTACGCTGTATAGTATATTGTTAATATTGTATTTAAATAGTTCTTATTTTCTGTTGGAACTAAGATGAAACGAATTCAGAAAAAAAGAGGATGACGCTGTATTTTAAAGAAACTTCACTTATTTTATTCATATTTACCTTTAGTTTAGCGTCAATGAACAGCGTCCGCGCCACAACAAAGATGGCCGCCTGATCAGTGTGGCGACCAAGAAGCTTGTCCACACCTACATTACGAGTGCGCATGCGTACTCTCCGCCTCAGTCTTTTATTTTGAAATCCACGACAGAAAGTGCAATACATTTTTGTTTACGTCACTGCATTATTGAGCTTCAGGAAGCGATTGACAACCCACCAAACGATCAAAATTTGTTAAAAAGTGGCATTTCTGGATGTTTGTTGGTGTGTGAGTGCGTGCCGTTAGTGTAGTGATTCCCAGGGCATGTTTGTAGTAAGTTTTGAAGGGTCTGAGTGTGTGTATTGAGTTGCTGTCAGCAGTGAAGTGCACACTTGTCGATCAGCATCCAGAAACCCCGGGGCTCGATTATTGATCCGTATTGAACACTTTAACCGGGGCTGAGAGTGAATAATGGGGGCTCACACCAGTGAGGGACGCCGGGATTGGCTCCAGCAGGACTTCGGTGAACAGCAGGTCCAGACGGTGGTGAGTCAAACTCCAGTCATCATATTCATTTACATCACCAAAATACAAATACTATAGCATATCTTATAGTATTTTCGTATAATACTTTAGTATACTGTATCACACTGTACTTTGCAGGATGTTAATAAAAAATAAAGGAAGTTTCATTATTAATTCAATTCAATAGTTGCTTTATTGGCATGCCAAATGTTACAAATGCTTTGCCAAATCAGTTATAAAGTTTACATAAACATAAAAGAACATATATATATATATATATATATATATATATATATATATATATATATATATATATATRTSTMTATATATATATATATATATATATATATATATGTCTATATATATATATATGTCTATATATATATATATATATATATATATATATGTCTATATATATATATATGTCTATATATATATATATATATATATATATATATATATATATATATATATATATATATATATATGTCTATATATATATATATATATATATATATATATATATATATATATATATATATAATAATAAAATGCCGTAAACGGTAGTCGTAGTAAAAAAAGATATAATATACATATAATAATAAAAAATATATAAATAATATATCATATTATCCAATATATCATATTATTAATTATTTAAAACATCAAATATTAATAGATCAGAATCTATTCTTCTTCATTATTAAAAATTTGCATACTCGATAATCACAATGTTATAAAACAGACTGTGTGTGTGTGCCTATATATATATATATATATATATATATATATATATATATATATATATATATATATATATATATATATATATATATATATATGAGCAATTCCAGCGTTATGGATGTGACATTTGCAGTAAAAACTCCAAACATAAATTCTCATAGAATGTACGTTAACATTATATTAAAACTTTTGTTTATATTTTCCAGAACAACTCACCACAGAGTTAATGGACCAAAAAAAAAAAAATCAATCTGTAAACATTTTTGTACTTTAAATAAGGGAAATCATCATGCATTATGGATGTGACAAAAAAAAAAGTCTGCGGGTTTACAGTGGACAACATACTTTGTAGAAATTCTGTGAATTAAACTGCACAACCCAGAAGAAAAAAATGATAATCAAAAGGATAAGAGTTGGCGTACTATAGAACAAAAATGATTGGTTTTATTTAATTTATTATTTTCGCATTTATAAGAAAAAAAAGTGTCGTTATGGATGTGACATCTCTCCGTTATGCATGTGACAGATGTGAAATTGCCACTTGTGTGACTTTGGTGAATTAAATAGAATAGTTTGAAAGCATCGCCAGAGACATTTTTGAGTATTTCTGAAGTACTATAAAATACTTGCTACACAAAAAAGCTGGAAACGTTTTCTGTATTCTTGTGAAAACTTAAATTTTTTTCATGGCAAGATTGACATTTGCTTGGAACTGCTTATATATATATATATATATATATATATATATATATATATATATATATATATATATATATATATATATATATATATATATATATATATAAGCAGTTCCAAGCAAATGTCAACCTTGCCATGAAAAAAATTTAAGGTCTTTAGTTTCCAGGTTCTATATATATATATATATATATATATATATATATATATATATATATATATATATATATATATATATATATATATAGGCACACACACACAGTCTGTTTTATAACATTGTGATTATTGATTATGCAAATTTTTAATAATGAAGAAGAATAGATTCTGATCTATTAATATTTGATGTTTTAAATGAATAATAATATGATATATTGGATAACATGATATTTTATTTTACTACGACTACCGTTTACGGCATTTTACTATATATATATAGAAAACAAAATAATCTATAGTAAATACTACATGTTTTTAAACAATGATAAAGTACTTCTGTTGTGGTTATTATATAGTTGCTATGATAATATAACAAAAGTTAATACTACAACTATTTATACTACAATATACCAAAGTTTACTGTAGTAAAATTAAAAAGCAGCTATTACGCTTTATCAGTTCACAATATTTGCTACGACATTAGTCTACTATACTGTGCTTATTATAGTATGTACAGCTCTGTTAATGAATGCCACAGCATACTGTAGTATTTTTGTTTGTACATCATATATATAGTGTAAGTTAGCGTTACATTGTTGTGATTATATAATATTTTATATGTAATATTTTTCTTCTTCACATGAATATTGCAGTATAGATGTGCAAAAACACTTGAAACTCATTCATTTTCTTTTTGGCTAAGTCCCTTTATTAATCGGGTCACCTCTTATGAATGAACCGCCAACTTATCCAGCATATGTTTTACACAGCGGATGCCTTTCCACATGCAACCCATCACTGGGAAACACCCATACATTCACATTCACACACATACACTATGGACGATTTAGCTTATTCAATTCCACTGCATCGCATGTCTTTGGACTTGTGGGGGAAACCGGAGCACCCGGAGGAAACCCACGTGAACGCCGGGAGAACATGCAAACTCCATGCAGAAATGCCAACTGACCCAGCCGAGGCTCAAACCAGCGACCTTCTTTCTGTGAGGCGAGAGCGCTACCCACTGCGTCGCCACACTTGAAACTATCATTCACTATTTGATATTTGAGTTCATAAAGCTGGTTTGAAATTTTAAACCAGTCATCATCATCATCATCTTCATCACATTCATAAAACCACAACACACACCCACATGGAAAATACTATGGTGTTTTCAATCATGCTCTAGTGTATTATACAGTACTAAAGTATTTACCACTCTTTTTATTAATGCTACTGATGAATGATACTGTAGTATTAAATACTGTGTGAACAGTGACCATGTAATAAATACTGTAGATACTTTTTGTGGACAATTTTACTACAGTAAACTGGTGTATTGTAGTATAAATAGTTGTAGAAACTTTACATTTGTTGTACAACCATAGTTCAATAGCAGCTATTGCAATACCTAAACAGAATTACTTTAGTATGGATCAAAAACATAGTGTTTACTTTAATTTACTTTAGTATTTCTTTCATATAGACACACACACGCATTTTATTAATGCAACTTTAATAATAATAATTCCTTACATTTATGCATCGTTTTTCTGGGCACTCAAAACACTTTACACATAGGGTGGGGATCTCATCCACCACCAGTGTGCAGCATCCAACTGCATGATGCGATATTGCGCCAGACCGCACACCAGCTGATTGGTGGAGAGGAGACAGAGTGATGAAACCAATTATGATATGGGGATGATGGACAGGCCAGTGGGAAAATTTGGGTTAAACCCCTTCTCTTTTAAAGGACATCCTGGGATTTTTAATGACCACAGAGAGTCAGGACCTCGGTTTAACGTCTCATCTGAAAGACGGCGCTCACTGAGCAGTATAGAGTCCCCATCGCTTTACTAGGGCATTAGGAACCACACAGACCAAAGGTTAAGCGCCCCCTGCTGGCCTCACTAACACAACTTCCAGCAGCAACAGCTTTCCCATGTGCTCTCCCATCCAGGTACTGCTTAGCTTCAGTGGGTGACCGTGTGAGAGTTGCAGGGAGTTAGCTGCCAGTATTTATTTTCGTTTTACATCCTATATGTAGCGTACCTTGTGTTCATATTATAAATTTGAACATTTTATTTGTAAATCTTTTACTGCAGACTCGCATGAAAACTACAGTACAGATTTGCAAAAGATACTGCCTAGTTAAACCTAATTAACCTAGTTAAGCCTTTAAATGTCACTTTAAGCTGTATAAAAGTGTCCTGAAAAATATCCAGTCAAATATTATTTACTGTCATCATGACAAAGATAAAATAAATCAGTTATTAGAAATGAGTTATTAAAACTATTATGTTTAGAAATTTGTTGAAGAAATCGTCTCTCTGTTAAACTGAAATACGGGAAAATAAATTAACGGGGCTAATAATTCACACTTTAACTGTATGTGCTGTCATACATCTATATAGTTACTCATGCACAAAGGGGTCCATTCATTTGATAAAATGCCCTACTCTTGAATGGCTGATGCTTTTTTTTCTATGTATATGGAGGCTTTGAGTTATTTCTACATTTTTTTGTGATCGATAGAATCCCTGGAACATCATGATCAAACACAGACAGGTGCATCGCAGAGGACGACGCTCTCAGATGGCAGTGAGGTCAGTGCACAAATCTGTGTTTCAACACTGCAGATAGTTTTAGTTTAGTTTAGTTTTAATGGAATCAGATTAGTCTCAAAAGAAATTCACGCAAAAGACACAATGTACACATGCGTAGCCAAATTCTCGTGGATAAAACTAAATTCACGTGCGTAAAATATTTATTTAAATTCACAAAAAAATTTCACGTGCACAAAATAAAAATACATTTTCATAAAATACGTTTTACAAATGCAAAACACGATTTGCAAATGTATAAGAGTGTACAAAAAGTTTTGAATGTACGACTCCCCCTGGATACGCGTGTGTGTATTTTTGAGACTCTCCTGCCAGATACAGGGCAACTCGTACCTTTCAGCCAATCAGATGAGAGCTGTAGTCAATGACACCAACTCTGCGCTACATTTGCCCAGACTCTTTCTCTCCAGCATGGCGAATGGAGAAAGCAGCAGTCGCAGTCGCACTTTTTTTTTCATTTATTTAATTATTTGTCCATAGCCTCACTCTTTTTATCCATTATTTTGCCGCAGCTCCGCTCTTCTTATTTATTTTCTCGCAGCCTCATGAGCAGAATGTAGCCTGCAGAATGATGAATTGTACTGCTGTGGTCTAGTGGTCAACATGTTGCGTTATCACGCCGCCGACCCGTGTTCGATCCTCACCTGAGTTGAATTTTTTATTTATTTATATATTTTTTTATTGTTAAGACATATAAAACTGTAAGGTTGTTGAACATTTGAAGTTCTTAAGCAGCTGTTTTCTTTAAAAAGACTTGAATAGTGTAATTAGTAACTGACTTGGAAATGATCTTATTTTAATATAGTCAGTCGTGAACTGAGGTGGGCCGGTCGAAGGCTTAAAACTCCAGGGCTGAAAAGGAGTCCCACTCCGGCCCTGATTATATCCAATGAATGTAAACAAGCTGCTGTTGTGCTTTAGTAATAGAATATATAAAATATAAATATAACATTAATACTTTTCGGAATATTTTTTAACACAAATCAAGCCTCTCGGATCATTTCAAACATGTTTGATGCCACTCAGGATTTCAATCTGCCCTCCAACTTACAGCCGCATGAGGAGCTGAGCTGAGGAGAATCGCGTCAGTTTTAATAAATTAGGTTTTAAGTTTATGTCTATAGAGACTTTGCTGAATAAAAATGCTAAATCATTCCAGTAGGTGGCACATACAGATCAGTAATGAGAACCAGTGATGAGACATTCCAAACGCACACGTAAGCGAAACTGAAACTAACAGAACACACGACACTACCAAAATAAAACATTGCATCTAATGCTGAAAGAAGGTCAACCAGTTTAACATATCATACCGCATTCACAATAGCCTTATTAATTTAATTAGGCTATAATGTCCTTGACCACCAGCAAATCAGAATGTTCAACTGGACATCACTTTAGTTCTTTGTGAGTCGCTGCCTCAGTCAATCAAATCCAGTCAAATGAAGATTACAGCTCAGACTACATTGGTTTTAACCCGATTTATGCCCGATTTTCTCCTTCTGGGAAAAGGAGATAAATAAGTTTATTACAGCTCGTGATAAGCAAATAAACACTTAGTTTATGTTGTCATATTTTCTTTGTAATTTTTTTAGTTTCTAGTTTAATAAACAAAAATTTACTCATAAGCATCATTTAAAATGATTATTTATATAATTATTACGGAATAATAGGGTATATTCTACATATTATATTACTAAAGCACAACAGCAGCTTGTTTACATTGAATTTGGCTACGTATGTGTACATCGTGTTTTTTGCGTGAATTATTATTGAGTCTAATCTGTCTCCATAAGTTTTAGTTTAAAACTTTATCAATCGCCTTGGGGCAATTCATTTCGACACGGTGGTGCTTCACATATAGTATAATAAGAATGACACATTTGACACAATAAACATCAACACTTAACAGCAGATCCAAAAAACAATTAATAGTCCATCGGTTAACTACATTTAATACATAACTTAATTGCTTCAGGCACAAAAGTAAATTTATAACGGTTTGTGGAACATCTTATTGTCCTTAGACGTCGACCAAAGGCGCATCCACATGTTTATTTAAGGGATGTGTTCTGTCTCCTAGTATTTTATGTGCCATCCTCAACACCTGCTGTTCGTAACAGTGTGCAAGACTTCGCAGGGGAACTGCGACGATGAAGACGATTCTTGTTTTTTATGGATGGTGAAGAAAACCAACAAATAAAGGAAAAGGACAAAATACTTTGAATAAATGAATTGTAAAAGTTAAAGTTAAAATATCTTCTCCTCTACCACATTGAAGTCTGCATGACATCCGAATTTACCATGTTTATTTTGCTAGCGGCGGCGTGGTGGCTCAGTGGTTAGCAAAAAAAAGAGGAGAGAGTGAGATCAACGATCCCTGCATGCATGAAATATTGCTTATTATGACAAGTTTTGCTCGCTACACAACTGAAAGCGTGTTAGATATAATACAGATTTTTTTTCTTCGGAATTGTAGTATATAAGCCGCTATAAAGTTTTCTAACTGGTGAATTACATTATCCAGTGGGTCTCTGTCATCTTTAAGGTGTGCGTTTGTGATTTGAGAGGGGAGGGACATGGGAGGGACTGAGTTTTCAAAGATATTATGCTAATGCAGACATCCCAAGTTGGGAAAAGTCATTTTGTTTCCGGGGGATACAGAGTTGATTTGCGGGAGGTAGCGGGAAAGTGGGTGTTTGAAGAAGGGGGGGGGTTGCGTTGAGTGAGCGACGTATCTGGGTAGGGGGGCGTGTGAGCATAAAGAGTGGTGGGAGTTGCGCGACGCGACATAACGTTACCTCGAGCGGTGGGGGTGAGTTGCGCGAGACGTACCTGAAGAGCTACGAAGGATGCAGTTGAGAATGGGCTGTGCAACGTATTTAAGGACTGGGCAGGAAGCGCGCGATTTCCGGGAGATTTCCGGGCATCCGGGAGTGTCTATGCATTTGAGGGATACTCCCGCAACTTCCGGGAGACTTGGGATGTCTGCTAATGAATAGCATTTTGCCAGATCAGCTACTGCACCTCTAAACAATATTTGTCGATTAGTCTTGGGCGAAATCCAAATTTTAATACCGTCAAACCTTGTCTTTACCTTTTACCTCGGTATACGGTATTACCGTGAAGAATTAAAAAATATGACATAAGGCTCAGACAGCATCACCAAACTGTGGGCTTGAGCCTAAACCGTTCAGAAACTCAAACACTAAACTGAAGGCATAACAAAATAACATTCACAACAATAACTACTTTTATTAGCAACAAATAGCAGTTAATAAAAAAGTGCAAATACAACAGTCAAACAGAATTAAATTAACATTAACATCCAGAACAGTCTTGGCGCAGAAACGTGCGCACAAATTCAATACATTTTACCTTTATTCTACTGAGTGGAAAGAGGTCATAAGTATTATGTCATTGCATCAGTAGAGGTTTTCTAACGAACACTGTCCCTCAGGGCCGGAGTGGGACTCCTTTTTAGCCCTGCAGTTTCAAGCCTTAAGGCCCGTGCAAACCGAGACGTTTTTTGCTCGCGTTTTCCATCGACGTTTAACGCCTCGTAACTTAATAAAGGGCTTCAATGTGATTGTGCATACCAACAGCCAAAACGCCAGGCGCAAAATCGTCATTTTTAAAAAAACGCCTCATGCTCATTTTTTTTTTTGAGGCAGATCGGCACTTTTGCTCACGTGCACGGAGCTGCTGAAGTTACCGTAAACAGCACTTGGAGGCGCTCAAGCGCAAAACTGTCAATGCGAGCGCACATTGAAGAAGATGCCGAGAGGCGATATGAACGTGGAGCTGCTTATTGCACTGGTGGACAATCATTTCTTCATCGCTAGAGCTGGAGCTGCTGCTTGAACCATCCATGCTGGTTCGAGTCACCAGTAACTTTATAAACAAACGTGTGAACTTCCTCTCCTCCTCTTCTTCTGTGTTATAAGCGGGTGTCAGAAGCTCAATGTTGTGCAGCGCCATCTAACGTCAAAAGAGTGATTTAGCATAGTCTTCTGCTTGACGCCAGTGAAAAGCGCTTTGGTTTGAATACTGAAAAACGTCTCGTAAAACGCTGACGATAAACGCAAACGAAAATCATCCCGGTGTGTAGGAGCCTTTAGACCAGCCCATCTCAGTGCAATGTCTGAATATATATTCTGTGCTAAATTCTTCATAGATATCCTGTCTTTTTGTAACGATGGTCACACACAAAAGAAAATAAAAATAAAAGATCTACACCTACATCAGTAACCCAAACAGTGTTATATGTCTTACTAAAAATGAAATAAAATTACTCTGGTCAGGTTCGAACTCGGGTCCGCGGTGTCATTTCGCAATGTGCTGACCACTGGACCTCACTGGCGCGGTTATACCTGGAGTGTTTGGAATAAAACATATTGCACGGTTATCTGCAAGACTCTTTTACTCTTTCTCTTGATGGCTTAATCATTTTCTCCCCTTTTTAGATTTCGGATCAAGTTATGTCAGATTTATTAATGTAGTGAATCATCTGATTTTTATTGAGCAGGTGTAATATTCATTAATATTAATTATTTGAATTCTTGTTTTCAATAAGGTGCCGCTGTTTGGGTTAGAATGATAGTTATGTCATCATTAACCTGCAGGCTGCATTTTGCTCACCGGGCTGCGAGAAAATAAAAAACAAGAAAAGAGCTGCGGTAAAATATTGAATAAAAAGCGTGCGACTATATGGTCAGATAAATAAATGAAAAAAAAGTTCTACTTCTGAGAGTGCAAGCGGCTAGAGACACCGGCCCACGCGGGCAAAAAACAGATCGGCCTACCAGGAATTCTCCCGCTCCTCCTGATAAGCCAATCCGGGCCTGCCATCCCTTTTGAACCTTTTTGTTGCACATTTTGCAAATTGTTTCATCCGTATTTACCGCCTCTCCCTTCACGTTCGGTCGAAACCCGAAATGCTGTCAAACTGTCGAAGTTGTATTCTTTTTTTTGAGACCAGGTAACTTGGTGCACGACTAGCCATCTTTTTCTACCTCCCCCTTTTCTTCGCCCATGCTGTCCCATGATGACAACCACGTATTTTTAGGCATTAAATAATTGTCTCCTATATAAGTGCATTGTTTTTATGACGTATAACGGTATTGAAACTGATACCGTTGCTATTTTCAGATATCGCGGTATACCATATTACCGTACTACTGCCCAAGCCTATTTTTGATTGTCAACAGAACAAACCACTGTTATACAATGACTTGCCTAATTACCCTGATTTTAACCTAATTACGCTAGTTAAGCCTTTAAATGTCACTTTAGGCTGAAAAATATCTAATAAAATATTATGTACTCTCATCATATCAATGATAAAAGCAATCAGCTATTAGAAATGTTTTGTAAAATGTACTGTGTTTTGTGTGTATGTTGCAGTTATACAGATCCAATCATTTCCATGGATCTCCTGCGGACAGTCCTGCAGCCCAGCTTTAATGAAGACATCCGTGCGGTTTTCAGGAAATATATGAAGGTGAGTAACCGATCACATCTACAGTACCTAATATATGACCGTGTGTGTTTGATTCACTTGCCTTGATTGGGTTTTTTGCACAGTTCTTTGAGAAGGCCGCCAGTAATGTGAAAGAGAATGTTGGAGGAGACACTCAGCCCGATCAGCTGATCAGAGACGCTTGCAGAAACTGCCTGGAACATGTACAGCATTGTTTATTTTTTATGTATTTTACATACATCGTTATTGCATAAATCAACATGCGAGTGAAATGTCTGAAATGTTCTGTCCCAGGCCAAGCAGCTCTTTCCTGAAGCAGAGAAAACGGCTCCGAAACCTATTGTCGACCCCACAGTGAAGGTAAATGCTGTCAGATTTTTCTGCTATTTATGTGACACACATTTATGGCAATGCTAATAATAAACATCTTATTTTGTTGTTTATTTTTTTCTGCAGCGTGCCCGGCAGCCAGATGACACCTCAGGCCAGAGGGACAGTCCCGTCCCTAAAAAGGTGAAGAATAACACTAATATTTTGATTTTAATTATTAGCCCTCCTGAATTGTTTGGCCTCCTGTATATTTTACCCCCAGTTTAACGGAGAGAAGGTTTTTTTAACAAATTTCTAAACATAACAGTTTTAATAACTCATCTCTAATAACTGATTTATTTTATCTCTGTCATGATGACCGCACATAATATTTGACTAGATATTTTTCAAGACACTATTCAGCTTAAAGTGGCATTTAAAGGCTTAACTAGGTTCATTAGGCAAGTTGGGGTAATTAGGCAAGTTATTCTATGGTCTGAAGGCAATCGCTAAAATAATGCTTAAGGGGACTAATAATGTTGACCTTAAAATCATTTTAAGAAAAAAAATAATAATAATTTTTATTCTAGCCGAAATAAAAAGAGTTTCTCCAGAAGAAAAAATATAGGAAATACTGTGAAAAAGCGTTTGCTCTGAACCTCTCTTAAAAACATCAAATATTTGAAAAAAATAATAATTTAATTTTATATATATATATATATATATATATATATATATATATATATATATATATATATATATATATATATATATATATATATATATAAAATATATATATAAAATATAAATATTAATATTAATATTAATTTATATTCATATAAATATTTTTATAAATATATATATACTATAGTTGGGCATAGATTAATTTTGTAATCTAGATTAATCTCACTGTAATCTTGAAATTAAACTAGATTAAGTTAGATTAAGATGGCTCATTTGAATTCTGCCGAAGGCATTCAGAATATGTGTGCTACCCAAATAATGAATATAAGTGAGTCTTTGAGAACGGGTTTCTCAAGCCAGGTGGCGCATTAGACCAGGGGCTTATCTCCTGTTTCCAAAATGCATCACAAACTGCTTGAGAAACTGTTCTACTATGATAATTGGTGATGAAAATAAATGATGTTCAATCAGATGTACTTGTGTTTACTCACTGTTTATTCAGGTAAACATGAATATTGAACTGTAGGCCTACATAAGCTCCAAACAGCGATTTTTGATCACCTTAATCCGACTAAAGGCATAACTGAACTAAACAGAAATGGAATTAAGACATGTGGAGTATTCAGATATTAGTGGCATTAATGAAGTAAACACCGTGATCAAACTATTACCGTCATGTAGGACTTTTCACCATATTTTCAGACAAGATCCACGCACACGGCTGTCACATTTGACCACACACACACACATCGCGAAATGCAGATGTTTTTCTTCTTTCCATTTTGCGTGCGTTATTAAATTCCATAACACTCTCACCAGTCCTTACTCCTTATTTGCGTCTAACACCCCAGTTTGTCACAGGGGCATGAGTGAAGGTGAAACTGTTGAACTGCAATTAATCACTCAAAATTACTGGAAACTCTTACATGAAAGCACTCCATGTAAACACCTTAATTATATTATTGTCTATTAAGGCAAATGACTAGATTACAGATGTCCATGTGAGCGTAGCTGAATAGTTTCATATTAAATAACATGCATATAGCATCATATTAAATACCAGATGCTTATTTAATAAATAGTTTCATATTAAATAAGCATCTTGTGTGCGATACTTCCAACTGTTATGTGCACACCGTGTCGCAGCGCTGAGCTGTGCATCTGGGGCCTCATGTATCAACGCTGCGTACGCACAAAAACTTTGCGTACGCCAGGTTTCACGCTCAGAATCGTTCACGTTTGGATTTACTAACAATGAACTGAACGTGGGAATGTGCGCAGCTTCACGGCAGCTTTCTGGCAGGCGTACGCACATTTTTTGTGCGTGTCTGTTTTATTGTCATTGGCGACTCCTAGAGGCAGTTGTGTTAAATTCCTCTCTACAAAGTGTCTGAGCCTTGCAATGGCAGCTGTATGAGACGGGTTCAGCAGGTATATAAGGTTTCCATACCATACATTTGAGCAGCTAAACATAAAGCGCAATTTGCAGCAGTCGTCTGTTTTCCCAATGTAATCTGAGCGATCTACTGCACGCACATTGCTATAAAGACACTATCTGAAGATGAATTTGCATGCGTGAATCAGAAACATTTCCATTCAATAAATGTGCAAATAAAATATGATGCTTATTGATATGAACTTATTGATGATTCCTACTTGTCTTTCTCGTGATAAATAGTTGGCAAAATCTGATATGTAGCGGGGGAAAAAACAAGAAAGAGTTCATCAGACGCTGGATTAGAGCCGAGTTCATGCACGAATGTATCGATTCATGATCACATGCGTCTTACAAGTAGCGCCACTGAGACTGTTAAGCGTCCTGCAACATTTTACAGATATAAACCACACTATTTCTTTTTTGAATGCACTCAGTGCGATGTTCAGACCCAACTGTGTTGACCGCATCAGCTAAACTCTCCCACTCTATTTTTTTCTTTTGTTGTTAATTCCGGAGAACAAACTTGCAAATAACACCGCTTTTCTCCGTTCTACCTCCGAAAGCAGCACCTCCAATTCACATTCTGTTCTAAGTTTCTCTTTTTGCTTGATTTTGCCGTTGCTTTTTCGTTGGGTTTTACCATTAGCATAGTCATTAGCATATTCATACGGGGGAGGAGGCAGGGAGGGGTTTTGTGCTCGTGCATGTTGCGCTCAGTTTCACGTTCATTCAGATGTACAAAAGAATATGCGTGAGATTCGGCGTACGCAGTGTTTCATACATCTGAAATTTTTTCTGCGTACGCACATTTACAGCTTTGAGCGTACACAATGTTTTAGTAAGATTTCCACGCAAGTCTTCGTACATGAGGCCCCTGGTGTGCAACCCGCTTATGTATACCCAACTATGACGACTTCCGCCATTTGAGAATCCTGAAAATGCACAAAGGGTTCATATAGACGAATTAGTATTCGTGAACCATCAGGATATGCGCGCAGCGAGGTTGCAGAAAAAAACGGGAAGGCTAGCATTTACAGCGAGAAAATGACATCCGATGCTGTACAGAGTTTGTTGTTGTCTTAGAGATAAGTTATATTGATTACATATTATATATATTATTTACATAATGCTTTCAGCGTATTATAACAGCTCGTCACCCAGTGATAAGCACAGTGATTCGGCAAAATTAACGTTAATGTGAGCAGCGTTCGTCTGACAGTCTATTTGCAATAGCAACCTCCCAATAGATATTGGATAAGACGAAAT
This sequence comes from Danio rerio, assembly GCF_049306965.1. NCBI lineage: Eukaryota > Metazoa > Chordata > Actinopteri > Cypriniformes > Danionidae > Danio > Danio rerio. The sequence goes on along the minus strand of NC_133181.1, from coordinate 58,007,863 downwards.
GGCCAAGCATCCAGCCCCAAATCTCATGGAAACTCCAACTCTGGTTGTCATTAAAAGCAGTGTTGTGTACGGTAAAATTTAAGTTTTCTATTTTTGTAAGAAGGTGGCATCCTACCGCAGAACACAACATGTTTGGTATTGCAACCGGTCTTTTTTTGCAACCTTTATGCGCTTTTAAACCCGTGTGACGTCATGTGTAATGTAGGTTGGAAATTTGTCTATAGAGTGTTTATATTTGTGCTCATAATACATTTCATTAAATAGTGTTCAAAGCACTCTTGTTCATGTGAAGCTAACCATAAATGCATATTTTCAGAGGAAAGGTCGTCCTCCGGGTTCAGGATCACAGTATGCATCGGCCCAGTACAGCACTCCGTAAGTTCTTAACCTTTCGTAATCAGATGCCTTCACATAATGAACATTCAAGCCTCTGAAATTCATCCACATTTTCCACAGAGCAAAACTCAAAGTAACTGAGCCAATAAAGCGAGAAGGACCGAAGGTATTTATAATGTGCAATACGTTTAAAATGGAGAGAATAGCCAGTGCTGTAATTTTTACCTGATGTGCTGATGTCTGTACAGTGGGATCCATCCAGATTGAACGAGAGCAGCACATTCGTTCTGGGATCCAGGGCAAATAAGTAAGTGTACAGGGGTTTGATCAAACGTTTCTGACTAGGTCTTCGCACAGTGAGGGCCAAAATATTAGTATGCATTTTTTCTGTGTCCATCCACAAAACCTTCGTCAAGTTCACAAACCATGCACATTAAATAATCCAGGGCCCACCTTTTTCTCCGAAAAATTTTGAAGGCCCAAACTGATTGTCTGGAAAAAAAATACTTATTTAAAGCTTTATTTATAAGCAAAACATTTATTTTGACTTCTATTATTCCCTTATTTTTCCATATCATTTTATAAAAAAAACTCAAAACATTGTGCATGTGTGTATATATATATATATATATATATATATATATATATATATATATATATATATATATATATATATATATATATATATATATATATATATGGGGAAAGCAGTGGGAAAGGAGGAAAGTTTTTGTAAAAGTTTGGAAAAACCTGAGAGAAAAAAAGAGGCCCCCTAAACAATCTTCAATGTTAATAATTCTCTTTTTGTTTGTCTGATTTTACTGTCAGTTTCTTTTGTCCGCCCCCTGTCATTTAAAAAAATATCAATGGCGAATGCGTCAAGTATAAAAGTCCATTTCATGATGTGGCACCAGGCGAAAGTAGAAATCAGCATTAAGATGTTTGTTTTTATTTTTATTTTTTGTAGTACTTTTCAATTTAATTAAGTTTATTTTACAACTAATTTTGTGAAACTTTTTTTTTTTTTCATTTTCTCTCACGTGTTTTTGATTTTGTGATATAGGTCTTAAATTTAATACTTAATGGTCTTAAAGTCTTAACCCTCTCAGGCTCAAATTAAGTTTTAGAAACAGGAAAAATCTGATATTTGGGGGAAATTATCATATGGGTTAGTACAATAGAATCCTGACTTTTTTTTAGAGAGACCTTCACATGCAAGGCGTTCTGGGATGTTGCAGATTTGCTACATTGGCTCAGTGTGGTAATTAGACACTGACGACTGAATATGATATGAACAATAACTTTTTATATACAACTTTTCAAACAATGTAACAAATTGCTTTTCAGTGGCAGAACAACAACAAAAGCAATATTGGATCCAAATCCAGTATCTCAAATCCTCATTGAGTAGGTCATGTTTCCAAGTCACTTTGTCATGTGGTACTCCAAGAAACAGTTTTTGTCTTTTGTGTCATCTGGTGAGCAAGTGGGGAAACTGCTTGTTGCTAATGGACAACCCAAGTCCTGCAGTGGAACTTGTGGGTAAAAAAAACTCATAAAGTATGTATCTGGAGTAATAAGGTAGTTAATTTTTAACTGTTGCAAATTAGCAACGCCTGCCTTGAGAGGGATAAATTTGACATTATGATATCTGCAGTAACCCTGTCCTCTCTCGCTTCTCCAAAGAGAATGAGCAATGAGGAATATCCTACATATTGTGTCCATCGAGTACCGCATAGCGAGGAAGGAGAGTCCAGCAAAGAGCTGCGCTGTATTATCTAAAAACGCGAAGGTTATTTCAGGAAATCAGTGGAATTTGATACATTGCTTAGAGTTTTGAGGGGCGTAGTTAAGTATGTTAGCCACGTCCACTACCTCAGACAGACCTAATCTTAGAACGTAACTGAAAACTAACATGAAGTGCAATTTCAGGCAAACGATTTTGTTTATCTCAACGACATGCACAGATGAATTGTTCACCACAAAGCTAACGATAAGAGCGAACAAATTCACTATGGTTAGTTTTGATTTTGTGTACTTATATTCACCCTTCACTTCAATACTAGTCATAATTAATGCACAGCTGGTCCCATTGCCTCAAAGTCTTTTTCACAATGCCTGGTGTGGATGGTCCTTGTTAAACTACAAATGATTTAAATATGTTGTTTCACCTGGCTCAGGGATGTAACATAACGAGGGAGACGACAAGGTGAAGTATAGTCAAAAAGAAGATTTATTTAACTCGATTTAAATTATATAATCAAAATATCAGAATCAGCATGTTCAATCAGTGTGAAATGCAAGTGTATGGATGTCAGTGATAGTGTATGGATGCGAAACAAAGCATAATGCCCAAATTGGAGCGCAGCTCTGGCCAACTGCCAAGTGAATGGACAGCAGCCCTGACAAACTCTCTGCCGGGGTTTAAATAAGGGAGCTGACCAGCATCAGGTGAGCTGAAGGCACGCCCCCAATCTAGAAATTAAATCAAACACAGAAACGCAAAACGCAGTCCTAACAGTGTGTA